>NC_046969.1:3601935-3681935 GCF_009769545.1 Cyclopterus lumpus | reverse complement strand
TCTGGTTTTAAATCATTTTCATAGCTTTAGAGCTGAACTTAAGTTTAGAAACGTGTCGTTGTGTATCTTGCCCCTAAACTGGGGTGTTTCAGGAATCCTATCTGAACCTGGTTGTCTTTTCATATCGGTGCTCTTTTTTCATTATCAATTAATCTCTTAATTATTTTGAAATGAATTGAGTTATTATTCTATCTCTAAACAAGAATCACCATGTCATGTTACAGTGTACATCCAACTGTCCAAAATGTCATCCCTTCCTCATTTTATCCTATTAGTATTTATGTGAAATGATCATACTTAGCCGTTAAAATGTGTTCCGTGACCTTTGACATGTAAAATCTAATCAGTTTCTCCTCTGAGCCATGCTTAAAGAAAATGTCTCCAGGTGTTCCTGAGGTGTGGACAGACCAAACCCGAGAACATAAAGCCTCCATTCACAGCTGTTGCCAACGCTGAGCCACACAAAGTAGAAGATACCCATGAGAACTTCTCAAGTCCAAGGCGACGTCATCACACTTCTCCTCCCCACACGTGACAAACTGGAACCAGATCCTTATTTAACCCGAGCCATCGAGCCATTTGTTAAGGCGGTCCACACGCCAGCAGCCAGCTCCTCGTCCTCCAGTTAACATGCAGCACACAAGTCTGTCACAGAGACACAGAGACGGCTGGACACATGAGAGATGGAGAGAAGAAGAAAACAGCAGGAAACTAAAATTAAAGAAGAAGAGAGGGAGTCATGGCGGGATGTGGGATCTCAAAGCCAATGAGACGGTGAAGAGCTCCACTTTTAGATCTGTGCCTGAGCAAACATGAGACAACTACCAATTATCACCTACTGCACCTGCCAACACACACACATACGCAGGCACACACACACACACACACACACACACACACACGCACCAGGCTGTGTTCTCCCTTTCAGCGGGGCCTGCTGGGTGTTAATGAAGCCGTCTCCTCCGTGTAAATGAAGACATTCACACGTTTGCTCCCTCCTTCTGCTCCCCCAGAAAAATCCTCCTTGAGCCCCTCCTGAACTTCTACACGGCCCTGCATCAAGAGCAGCGATCTGGGGGGGGGGTTACGTGAAGTAAACCTTTTTATCCGGTTCAGGGAGAAGCATTTGAAAGTTCAACACACCCTCTCCTCTGGTCGGCAGCAGACATCGCTGAGGGAAAAGGCTCCAGGGAGAGTCTTTTGAGGTAGACACCTGACACGTCTAAGCAGTGTGGTATCAAACGGTACGCCGAGTCCGACCCTGGAGAGGGGGGGGGGAGGGGGCACGAGTCTGGTTTCTGGAGGAAACCGATTGCAACCGCGGTGATGAATACATCTAGAGGTGAGGTCTGAGCTCCTGAAGCAGATGGGGATGCGAGTCCATTTCATAAGCTGTCACATTTAGCTCAGAAACAACGTTTTAGAAACAGAAGACTTGAAGCCACCAACAAAGGACTCCTTATTAGTTATTTGTGTTGCAGATTAACAAGTATTATTCTTATTATTAGAGTTTGGCTTATATTCAACATATTCTTCCATTAAAAGGTGCATTGAAAGACTTCTTCACCACATGGGGGCAGCGGAAGAGGATGTAAACACAGCGCTGACATAGAACCCATAGAATCGGTCCAGGGGATACTTTTAGTGTTACAAAGTACAAAGAGCGGCGGTTATCGCAAAAGCTACGTGGTAAAATAACCAGTATAACAGCCAAGAAAGTCCACTGAGGGTGGGCGGGTCCCTGGAGACCCTGTTCATGTCCCGTGGGAAACCAAAAGTAAACATTGACTTTACAACACTCCAGTTACGTAATGTTGTTGTACGACTCAAGAGAGAACTTGTTTTATTGTCTGGCTACGTCCACCAGAGGGAAACCCTACGAGAGGGAAACCCTACGTCCACCAGAGGGAAACGCTACGTCCACAGGGGGAAACCCTACGTCCACCAGAGGGAAACCCTACGTCCACCAGAGGGAAACGCTACATCCACAGGGGGAAACGCTACGTCCACCAGAGGGAAACGCTACGTCCACCAGAGGGAAACGCTACATCCACCAGAGGGAAACGCTACGTCCACAGGGGGAAACCCTACGTCCACCAGAGGGAAACCCTACGTCCACCAGAGGGAAACCCTACGTCCACCAGAGGGAAACCCTACGTCCACAGGGGGAAACGCTACGTCCACAGGGGGAAACGCTACGTCCACCAGAGGGAAACCCTACGTCCACAGGGGGAAACGCTACGTCCACCAGGGGGAAACGCTACGTCCACCAGGGGGAAACGCTACGTCCACCAGGGGGAAATACTACGTCCACCAGAGGGAAACGCTACGTCCACCAGGGGGAAACGCTACGTCCACCAGAGGGAAACGCTACGTCCACCAGAGGGAAACGCTACGTCCACCAGACGGAAACGCTACGTCCACCAGACGGAAACGCTACGTCCACCAGTGGGAAACCCTACGTCCACCAGAGGGAAACGCTACGTCCACCAGGGGGAAACGCTACGTCCACCAGGGGGAAACGCTACGTCCACCAGGGGGAAACGCTACGTCCACCAGAGGGAAACGCTACGTCCACCAGTAGGAAACGCTACGTCCACCAGAGGGAAACCCTACGTCCACCAGAGGGAAACGCTACGTCCACCAGAGGGAAACCCTACGTCCACCAGAGGGAAACGCTACGTCCACCAGTAGGAAACGCTACGTCCACCAGTAGGAAACGCTACGTCCACCAGAGGGAAACGCTACATCCACAGGGGGAAACGCTACGTCCACAGGGGGAAACCCTACGTCCACCAGAGGGAAACCCTACGTCCACCAGAGGGAAACGCTACATCCACAGGGGGAAACGCTACGTCCACCAGAGGGAAACGCTACGTCCACCAGTAGGAAACGCTACGTCCACAGGGGGAAACGCTACGTCCACCAGTAGGAAACGCTACGTCCACCAGTAGGAAACGCTACGTCCACCAGAGGGAAACGCTACGTCCACCAACGTTTTGTCACAGATATCAGAGAGCCTAATTTGCAGGCGCCAAAATAATAAGATCAAAAGACGTGAGATGTTTTTCTGGACCCACATTCTAACTGTTTATTATTCTAACGACGTACATTAAAGAAAATAGTCTCCGTTATGAATAAATACATATCAGCACACGCACTGACAGTGTTGGTTGTGCTTTTGTGTGCATTGAAGGGGCGACACTCTTTTGTCATTTTATTCAGCTTTAGTTCACATTTATAGTAGGCATAAAAGGTAGTTATCATCCAGGCCATAATAATTGTATTTCACGATATTATCCTGAATCACCTTTCATTTGGTATATAATCAAATAGCTTTATCAAATAGCTTTATTAAAAACCATAATGATCTCTTCAGTTCAGGCTTTTTTCATTTTAATTGTTTTTGAGATGCTGTTTTTATTCACTGCTGGAAGTCAAACCACTTTTTACATCTTCAGTCAAGAAAAATGCAAAATCAAGAAAATGGTAACCTCGAGTCCCACAATATAGCATCAGTTTCTTCTTCTCCCGACAGGTCAATTCACAGAACTCATTGCGTCTGTAAATGATGTTGTTTGTGGGCTTCAATCAAAGTCAATGGATTTATTTCTAAATGGAAGTTATTGTGACACAGTTCTAATATCTGATCCACAACTCCTCCTAAACTAAATGTTAGGTGGACTAACCATACGGTATATAGACATGATTTATGGTATGGTTTATAGACACAACCTCCATAATTTATACACTATCAATTTATCGTATGGTTTATAGACACAACCTCCGTAATTTATACACTATCGATTTATCGTATGGTTTATAGACATTACCTCCATAATTTATACACTATCAATTTACCGTATGGTTTATAGACATCACCTCCATAATTTATACACTATCGATTTATCGTATGGTTTATAGTAATGACCTCGATAATTTATACACTATTGATTTATCGTATGGTTTATAGACATGACCTCCATAATTTATACACAATTTATTTATTGTATGGTTTATAGACATCACTTCCATAATTTATACACTATTGATTTATCGTATGGTTTATAGACATGACCTCCATAATTTATACACTATTGATTTATCGTATGGTTTATAGACATGACCTCCATAATTTATACACAATTTATTTATCGTATGGTTTGTAGACATCACTTCCATAATGTATACACTTTTGATTTTTTCGCCTGTACTTAAGAATTAAAAGTTAATCGTCTCTGAAAGGATGCACTACAATATTTTGCTAAAATATCATCAATATTATCAGTGCAATAAAATAGTCATGAAATGACAAGGCCGCTTACCGCAATCGTTTCTGGAACCATACGTCGCCAAACATAACCAGGTATTATGACAGGCCTTCGAGCTGTGATGGAGGGCAGCACGTAGCCTTTGCTTCCTTTTAAGGGGACACAACTTTGCATGCGTTACAACCCACATGAGTGTGTTGTGGACCACACGTCATCAATGCTTCACTTTCTGAAGAAAATACAGCTAAAAGAATTCAAAGTGGCTGGCTGATGGAGTATACTCTATAAATAGAGCCTCAGGCAAGAAAGCCTTTAACATCACTTAAACATGCAACCCTATTTAAACATATGTAGAGCTACAGTTTTGCTTTTGACAGCAGGTTATGAGTCATACTTTATGAGTCCGCCTGAGACTCCAAGACTGAGAGTTTAGGGTAAACATTGGAGTGAGTGCATGCAAGTGATTATGACTCCAAGACTAGAGATTCAGCCACACACCCCCCCCCCCCCCCACACACACACACACGAATATAAGCATGGAAAATTGCATCATCTTAAAATCAACAACTCCCAGTGACCACGCTCCGACCCCCCCCCCCCCCCCTTTTGCGCCTCCTCCTCTTCCACACACACACAATCCTATAATCCAGGCCTACCCCCCCCCAGAGATAGGACCACACTTCACTGCTCCGGACACGAGAAGGGGGAGGTGCCCACATCGCTTGGTATAGCACCCTTTATACATGAATTTCAGGTGACCTGTCCCGGTGCTGCTCGGTCCAGAGGAGCTTTGTCAAGTCAATGTGACCAAAGAACTTCACCCCTTAAAGTTTATTCTGACTTTTTAGATCGTCTGGGTCCAATGGGAAAGGCTATTTCCCCCCAATAGTGACCTTCACTCTGAAAAATGTGTTTCCTTGTCTGCTTCAAAGACACTGACTGAGGAACAAATGATGGCAGCTTGCATACAGACGCACATAGAGGCTCAAACTGTAACTCGGGATGACTCTCCATCAGGCTCAGGGAAGGGTTAAGGCCGGAAAACTGGAGGGACCATAATGAGAGAAAAGCCACATGATTATGTGGTGTGAATCAAACAAATAGCTCTCCACATACTGACCACTTCTCCCCCCACCACACACACACACACACACACACAGGCTGTGAGTGTGTTTTGGTGGAGAGCCTACTAAAGCTGTCGTCCCAGATTAAAGAGCCCCACCCACAAACGACCCAGCATGCACTTAAGATTCTGGAGAAATGAGGGTTTGATTAGAAGCCTCGCATTAGTGGAGCCACTGGAGGATTTATGTGGACCAATGGAACAGTGAAGTGTGGAGAGAAATGTCAAAGATATGTCTGAGGTCACCAAGAAACCCACCAGAGCCCTGACGAGTTCATTTTGACACAGTATGTTCCTCTCACAACATTTACGGATTTTGGTCTCAATATTTATTGATGTAATAAAAGAAATACAAAAATGATTATATATCATAACCAGATCTTTTAAATAGTTAAATGCCCATATTGCTATGGACTAATATCAGTTGAACTTAAATGTGGCTTCAAGAGATAGAAAATAAATAACGAGATATTATATTTAGGAGAGCTGCGTGATATCAGGAACATATGCAATCATTTGTTGAATATTAAGTAGACTAATCGGTCCATAAGATTTATTTTGTCGATAAGTCATCTTTTTATTTTTCTTGCTGACTGACTTATTCCCAGAAACGTAGGAGCACAAGATTACTAGAGAAACTCAACCCATTCAGATTGCTCTGGTCGGGAGAGCCTGCACTAAAACACGATGAACGCTTGATGAATAAAAATAAAAAAAACATGCTTTGTATAAAGAAATTGAACATTGAACTGAAGTTAAAAAGGCACCAATACAAAAAGTGTTTTCAACAATGTTTAAACATAAATGCTTTCACAATTATCAATTTGTCAACCTTTTTTTTTTTTAAAGGTTAAATGTGAAAGCTCCAAAACACGGAGGACAATATTACTTCCTGTATCCATACCTGATTAATGGCAGCTTTATTCCTGCACTTGTGCATATTACATAAGCATATCCAGTGTATAACATCTGTGTGTGTGCTGACGTGTTTTAATTTAGGCAGGACAATGACTAGGATGATAGCAGCAGAGCCCTAACAGAGCGGGACAGGCTCTGTTGATATTACCTCACTATCTCTCTCTCTCTCCCTCACACACACACACACACACACACACACACAGGGGAGTAGGAGTGCTACGATGAGGCCGCGGGCCAGACAGCAGTCGTCAGTCACGGCACAGACAGACCGACCAGTCGGAGGCTGAACACACGGAGGCCCGTCACAGAGGACTGATGGAGTCCGTCTCTGTCGGCTCCCCTGTCCGTCTCCAACACCACACAGAGCCATTCCACTAACTGATCCGGACGTGGAAGCGGACACTTTTTTTAATCATAGGTCTTAAATCTTGCATCATCTTTAATGTCCACCAGAGGGTGACTCCTCTGGTTGTATAGAAGTATATGCTTCATGTGGTAAAGCTGCATTCTCTCTACTGACCACCAGGTGGCAACTCCTCTGGTTGTATAGAAGTATATCCTTCATGTGTTAAGGCTGCATTCTCTCTACTGACCACCAGGTGGTGACTCCTCTGGTTGTATAGAAGTATATGCTTCATGTATTAAAGCTGCATTCTCTCTACTGACCACCAGGTGACAACTCCTGGTTGTATAGAAGTATATCCTTCATGTGGTAAAGCTGCATTCTCTCTAATGACCACCAGGAGGCGACCTCTGGTTGTATAGAAATAAATTGGGGCAGAGTTTAAGAACAGCATCAAAACAGCCAACTACAAACCCTCACACTACTTGTCGTATATTATATAGACACATATTTTTGCTAGTTTCTGATTCATTGCCCCCGTTGGAGGCCTCACAGAAAAACGTTAGGTTACCCGTGGTGAGGGATTCTTATACAAAGGGTCATTTAGGGGGTTAAGTAGAACAAAGACGGCGGTATACTTCGAATCCAAAGTATATTGGTTTTTCCTAGTAAATTTACACTTGACTCCTATTATGGTTAGCCAAGTTGGGAAATGGTTCCTCCAAATAGCCCTGTCCTCTTCCCACTGGATGACACAGCCAGGAACACGCAACAACATCTGGCTTTTGTCCTCAGTGGTGAAGATTACACTCCGCATGCATTCCCGGGACAAAGTGAAGTAGTCACAGTATTTATCGTCTCCAGCTCCGATCCGCAGCGATAGAAACACTAAATTACGTCATGACTCATCGTCATCTCGGCCACAAGTCGTGTCCTTCTCTCTCCAAGCGGCGCATGGACAGGAGAAAGTATTGTAAAGAGAAACTGAATATTAAAATGTAATATCTTTACAGGCCTCCCCTGCTGCTTTCTATTGTGTATTCGTGACAGCGAATGCACAAACCATAAAAAAGACAAACAGAAAGGAGTCTATTTCTTATTATAATTGGATTTCATAAACACACTCATCTTGGAGGGAAAGCAGCATAAGGGGGCTAAGTTGTATCATGTAGGACAGAATACATTACAAATATAATCTGCAGATAGATTGGGATTGGATACCAAAAAAAAGAAAAGCCTGTTCTTCTGGCACGAGGACAAAGAGGGTGTGCACGACTCCTGCATTGTGTGACGTTTAGTGTCAGAGCGAGCAGCTGTTGTCTGCAGGAAGAATGATCCCACTCCCGTTCGTTGCGTTAGCTGCAGCCCGGCACACGACGGAGCCGTTTCAAATGCCAGAACGGCATCACCCGAAACTTCAGGTGTCGGGGATGCGACGTAGCAGAACTGTAAACACCAGTGGGTCGTGATGGGGAGCGTTGAGGAGTGGGTTCTCCTCGGCGCCGGCGTATTCTACGTGGAAGGCCTCACGAGGAACGGCCTCGACATCGCCTCGCTAAAAAGACAGCCGTTTTGCTGCTTTTTGGAAGTTGCTTTTTCTCCGCAGAAAATAATGAAAGCTCTTAATTCAATTCAGTTTATATATATATATATATATATAGCCCAAAATCACAAATAAGCCTCAGAGGGCTTTACAATCTGTACACATACGACATCCCTGACCTTTGACCTCACATCGAAATCAGGAAAAAAATCCCAAAAACCAGAAAGAACCCTTTCAGGGGGGAAAAAAAGGGAAGAAACCTTCAGGGTTTTCACAGCTGTGTAATCACAACACTATTTGAGGACTACAGTCGATCATCCCCTCCAGGCTCATCCCAGCCTGGAGATGTCCCTGAAGGCGCTGCGTAGACACGTTTGACTCAACAATGACTAGTGAGGTCTGGATACCAGACATGTAGCCATCCAGTCCAAAAACAGGGACATTTCACAAATCCCAATTCAATGGCACAATACAAACAAAATAAAAAGAATAAATACCATCTACTCAAACATAGATTGCACAGTTTTTAAGGATTACATTTCAGCATATCATGAGACAACATATCCTTATACAAGCACTCGTATGATATCATACTACAATACCCGTTACATGCATACGGTCATTTATTTATTATTTATAAAGGAACAGGTGGTCGAGAGGAGAACACTGAAGAAATTATTGTCCATATTGGATAACCCGGACTGGCTCAAAAAATCCACCTCTGCCCTCTCCTTAGTGGTCTATATACACTTCCTCCTTTATTATTAAATATGAAAACATTTCGTGGGAGGATCTAGAATTTGCAAATGCTGGGTGAGGCCAGGCTGCGTGATAACACAACAAATCAACCGGGCTCCGTTGTTCACAATGCAGCTTCATCACAGACATTTCCTGTCGCCCCCAGAACGCCGTTCGTCTCCAGAGTTCGCTCACGTCACGGTTTTTGGGGGAAATTTGTTCGACTTGAAGCTTGGGTTCCCGTGACATCACTAACCGCGGTCACGGTGGGCCCGGTCTCTGACAACTAAGAGGAGGCCTCGAGGGAGCGACTCACCTGGAGACCCAACGACAGTTTTATTGCAGAATATTATATCATTGGGTTAGAATTATTGATGCATTAATGCGTCTGTCGCTGTTGCGGCTCCTTTTCATTTATGCGAATATGTATTTTACATACTGCTGTGTTGACTTTGCATGTCCCCCTGGGGACAAATAAAGCCTTATTATACAGATATTCTTAGTCTACACCAAAGTGATGGACCACGCAACATTGCCATCCTGAGCGCTGGTAAAACTAATGACCAGTACACTGATTCTGCATAATATACTAGACCGCCGTTTATTAACTCAAGATTCAGGGTTCTGGAGCTCGACTTCAATCCTTTTATTCCTCTGATCTGGTGTTTAGGCTGTGGGGAAGTCCATCTTTTCTGCAAATAGCAGATGAACACCACCAGCCACCAGCCACCCCACCACCAGCCCCCTTCAAACTGAAGGAACCCACACAACCCTGAACTCCACCACTTATACCCCTGTGCACACACACACACACATTAGTCAGATGTGAGGTCAGGCGTGCAGCCATCATTCATTTAACAGAAAATGGCTGAGAGACAGCGAGGAAAAGACAAATGGGAGGACAGGATTTAGTGGAACACGAACAATCACAACTGGAAGAGCACCCGTGGGAGTACACACGTGTGTGTACGCACACACACACACACACACACGCCGGGGTATCATCCCCTCCCCTTACTTACTAAATGTAAGTTATGATGGATAGAATTAAAATCAAGAGTGAAAAACAAAATGACGTGGTTTCCACAACATGCATCTATCATGGAGGACATCTGTTATTGCGCGCCATTTGTTGAGAAGATGATGACACAGATGTGGTGAGCTGTCGTGGGAAAATAAGTTAGCAATGGACTCGTCTTGCGTAGTACTGCGTCAGCACTAAACAAAGGTCTGGCTTCACACATTAGCATGCTGGCCCAGGGGGGGAGGGGAAACACGTGTTTCTAGCGCTTTAAACCAATCACAAGCGTGTTGGGCGGTGCTAAGCACAGGATGCAGCAACGGTATGCCGTGTGGGTAGAAGAGGTTTGTACCAACAACAACCCTGAGAGGCAATGGAGCCAACAGCCACACATTAGCACTAAAAAGAACAGGATTATGGTCTGGCAGGATGCGAGATTAGCCGCGGACAGACAGGCAGGCAGGCGACCGAACGCATTATCTCCGCCAGCTGTAATTAGCTTAATGGCTACATGGTAACGCTGCTCCTACAGCTCCATCTCTCACATACACACACACACACCTGCAGCTCCATCACACACACACACTGAGTGACCTCTCATTCACTCCTCACACAGCAGCTTTAAGCGGCCAGAGGAATCCGGGGGGAGGCGTGTCACTCATTCAGACCTGGACTTTTGTCATTGTATCATGCTTTGGCAGAAGGGTCCTCGTCAATCTTCACGTTCTGGCTGCATAATCAATCTCCCGGCCCCCCCACATCACACGTAAATGAATTAAGAAACAGAGAAATGTGGCCGTGTTCCTGGATGCTCGGTTGTGTTCACGACCTCTGCATTCCAGCGGTCCTCCTCAGAGAGGAGACGAGACACTCACTGGGGAGAATATTATAGTCCTCCTCATTCACGAGCCTCTGTTATGGCAATCATGTTTGATCACATATAGATTTTTGATAACATTTTCATCTCGCTTATGATGACGATGCTGGGGGAGGACAGACTTTTACCATGAATAGAGCCCTGATTAGCGGTGACAGAAGGTATCCTCCTCCCTCGTCTCTGACCACTGGTGTTGAAGTAAACGGCGGCTGCTTCTGATTGGTGCTGACAGAAGCCTCCCGCCTCCCCGTCAGCAGGCCCCTTCACTACATTTAGTCATTTAAACGACTCTTTGATCCAGAGTTATTCCCAATGAGCCCACCAGGAGATCCTGGATCACCTGATGTGGAAAAACACCACGTGCTAAACTTCATGGAAAGGTCAGTTGGAATATCGGGATATTATAATACATCAACAGTAAAACGTGAAAGAAGGCAACACATTTTATTGATGCTCCATTATGTGACATTATTTAATACTAATGAATGTTCAATTCATCAAATGTTCTGTACTTGGAATAGAGTGAATGTCCAAAAGCTCCATTATGCTTTTATTCATTAACGAGCATCATATAAATGGGAGAAAAAATGGGAGTCTTGCTTCATAAATTGGCCACATTTACACATAGCATATTTAATGAATGTGTTGCTGTTCTTAGAGCCCTTCCACTACTTGGGAAAGGAAGACATCACACACACAGAAGTCACGGTTCAGTGCGAGTTTCATTCTATAAAGATCAGTTCCAGTTTACATTCCACCATTTATAAAAGAAAAAATACAAAGTACGTCTGTTGTGTAGAATCTAAACCACTACTGCTCCCACACAAAGTGTTGTGTTGCTATAGCTCGTGACCTGGGTTATTTGACCAGATGGTGGCGCCAGAGTGAAGGTCTCGGCCATTCGGATCAATAAGTTCATCGTAATGGGTTTGATCGGTCTGATCATGATGTGAATCGAGTCGACCCGTTGTCCTCCGGGTACCGACTTGGCTGGAGATTTTTGTTCCCTTCTGAGGTTGCCATCCCTGAAAGGCCGTTGCTGTCTATGTCGCGAACCAATGAGATGGACTATTTTACAACACTGGATTAACAGCATCAATGTGATGACGCCCCTGTCCATCAGATATTAAGTATATCTGGTCATGTTATCTATAAATCAACAGAGTTTCCAGAAAGTGTTTGATGGCTTTTATCCGTACTGCCCACCACCGAACTGGTACTCGAGATATTTTTGATCTGAAAGAGCTGCTGATGCAGAACGGACATCCATCCAAAATCAAATGAATAATTTAGCACCTCGGAGTGCTACAAATTGAGTACTTTCTGCTACAAAATCCAACATTACATCAGACGCAGAAGGGGAAACGGCAATGAACATCCCACTGCTAAGACGTTAATAAGCACCTCCGAGAAAAACCAATGCGAGAGCAGTAGTCAATTGACAGGGGAAAATAAATAAAGAGAGAGAGAGAGAGAGCGAGAGCTCATTCTGTATCTCGGCCGCCCTTTCCCGGCTGCGCTGATGGACAGTGATATATGAGGCTAGAATAAAGTAGGGCAATCCCCTGCATGACAAGAGAAGAGTACGAAACGGGACGAGAAAGGGAGGGAAAAACAAGAAAGAGAGGGGGGTTTAGAGGGAGGACGGGGGAGATGAATGCTGGCCCGTTGATGGGGGGTTTCCACGGCCGTGCATGTGCCAGCGCTGACCGGCAGCCGCATCGCTGGCTCTCACCGCCTTAATAGGAAGGATGGGTCAGAGCAGTCAGCCCATGCTGCGCTACACAGGAAGTGCAGGATGGCCGCACACACACACGCACACACACACACACACACAACCACAACCACAGAAACAGAGTCCTGACTCACTGCTGCTTTCAGCCCGTTTCCAGGAAGTGTTGAATTTGTATTCACATGACGATGTGAGCTTTTAAAGGGACAGTTCACCCCAAAATCAAGATATTTTACCTTTTGCCTGGAGTGCAATTTATCAGTCGAGATAGTGTTGGAGAATGTGGCCTTCGCTCCAATATAATTGGACCAAATGGCCCGAAGAAATATTTGAATACTAATGATACCTGATTTTTAAACTGTTTTCAGCAACGTACCTCAGAAGTATAAGGATGTTTATATTATTTGCTTCAAAGCAAGTTTTTTGTTTGTTTTTTCCAGCCAAGCTTACACTTTTAACTGTCTTCACACAAGCAGCTTAAGCAGAACTTGCATAGAACTAGCCCTTCATATCTATACAGGGAGCCAGTCCTGTTCCACTGACTCCGCCATGTTTCTACAGTAGCCCAGAAGGGACAGACCAAACACTGGCTCTAGAGTGAGTCATTCAGAGGTTGTTTTCCATAAGTTTCAAGGTCACCATTGGTTCTCCTATGAAAGAGGAGTGAGTGGAGGAGAGTTCAGTTCGTGCCGTTTTCATAGCTGCGTGCCAGAATAACGTCACTCAAAAGAGTATCGTGGTTTCTTGATTGTCCTGACCAAACAAACTCTTAAATCGACTTGTACAATGTTGTCGATTACTCGATGAGGTGATTTAATGGATCTGTTTCTCCACAAAAAATGACACAGAAGCGACACTTTGAATCTTTCTTTTTCCACGACCTATGGAGGGAGCAACCCTGTTCCACACACAATAATATTAGCTCAACGTTATCTGTGTGCGTGATGGGGCAGCCTGGGTCCTGCCGAGGGGCCCTTAAGCAAGGTACCAGAGCCCCCAAAACTGCTCCATGGGCGCAGTATAGTAGCAGCCCACTGCTCCTAACACTAGGTTGAATGTAGGGACTCACGCCGACTATTAAAAGCTGATTTACATTCACATTTACATCATGCAAATTGATTGGGCCTGATTCAGGGAGTGTTTGTGGAGAGGCTACATAAAACCTGATGGGTATCCAGTTCAACACTTTGTTTTTGACGGAGAGGACTTTGGATGAACTCTTTAATCAAAAAAGCCTGAAGACAGTTTTAACAACAGACTGTATCATAAACCCGTCAACGCTTCTTTCTGTTTCCTCGTTACCGTCCGTCTGTCTCTGCACCGCTCACCTCCTTTCCTTTGCAACCCGTCCCACAGACACTGGGTCTGTTTATAATTATGCATCTCCCCTCCATCCTCTCATTAATTATTCAACCCTCCTCTGCTCCAATTAAATAATTAACAGCGCCCAGAGCCATCAGACTGTAACCCTGCAAAGACACCCGGCGCCGGTCCACCAATCATCTTCAAGCGGCTCAATGACTCCTTCATCCCGCTACAGAGAGATAGAAAATGATCAAAACACACCATGCAGTCTGACTGGCTTTTTAGTTTTATGGTGAGAAAAACTAAATCCTATTTCATCATTTAAAAAAAAAAAAAGAACTAAAAGCTTGATTTCTGAACTTTGTCCATTAATTGATCTCGGGAACTCATTTCTGATACCTGACATCTGTCCGTTTAACTCTGAACACATGTTCCAGGTATATTTAGCTACATAACAGTCAACACAATGCTGATACCGGGGTCAGTTTATAACCTAACAGTAGCAAACAGAATCTGACTCAAATGAGCCGATTATAGACGTCTGAAAAACAAGAAAATAACAAAAACAGGGATTTACTCACCTGGTAGCGTGTCTAACGTTAGTGGATTACATCAGGTATAGAAGTAATCTGCAGACATCAAAAGGAGACCAGACTTTTCTGTAGATTGTTGTTGAGCCACTACAAAGACCAAAATGTGGCCTGAAACCGCCGAGAAGGGCTCGTTTGCCTTTTGCTACTGAAGCAGTTGTTGACGCCTGCCAGCTCCTACCGACCAATTAAGATGAGTGAAGAGTCAAAGATGGAATAAAACCAATCAATAAAATGGTTTTTGGCATCACTGTAAGCACAAGAGGTCCTTGAGCATGCAGTCATAGATGAGCACAAACAACATCAGGCTGTCCAGTAGTATGTGAGATTAGCTCCGGACAGACGGACAGACACAAAACCTCACGACTGAACGCATCATCTCCCCAAAGGTTTACACTGGAAAGAGCTTAAGACACAGTTCAAATGAAATATTTCCAGAAATGACTTGTAAGCAGATTGGTGCACACTGGGTATGTCGGTATAATACTATGTATGGCCTTCCTTGCTAACATTAGCTAACAGGAATAATTACTATTTATTTGAATATTTTCAATTATTTATATGTAAAAGTGTCAACCAAACCATTATTTTCCAGGAGACCTTATTAGGATTCCGTTTCTTTTCTGGCTTCGTACGAAGCGAAACAGTTTGGAAGTTGTTGATGGTCAACAGTTTGAGATGTGGGAAGTCAGACAATAACCAACAACAAACACATTATTTCTCTCTCCGTCTTCCCAGCATCCCCCTCGCTGCATACGATGTAGTAAATTAGTATTTCTTACACTGACTGAATAAACAAGACGGCCTTCCCTTCACGCACGCACGCGCACACACACACACACACACACTCCTCTTGCTTCCTTCACCGCTCCGTCAGCTTCAGTCACCGTAGCCTTGTTACACTTCTCAGAGCTCATACAGCTCCACTGAAGCACACAAACACACACACACACACACACACACACACACACACACACACACACACACACACACACACACACACACACACACACACACACACACACACACACACACACACACACACACACACACACACACACACACACACACACACACACACACACACACACACAGTTTCCTGGTACTCTGATGTGGTCAGAAAAAGCCTGCTCAGCTCTGTTTCATGCATTCATTTGAAATAAAATCACATAAAAACACGTCGAGTCCAGCGGAGGAAAAGGACCCGCCTGACCTTTTATTTCTCCAGATGGCAAAAAGCCTGCTTCATATTCATACGCCGGGTTTCTGGGATTTAGGCTGCGGTCGAATAGTCCTCATTAAAGGAAGGTCCAGTGTTTTCTATGCTAAAGGAGCTCCAATGCTTTCTCACTTAGCTCCTTTAGCATAGGAAACACTGGACCTTCCGTTATGAAAGGAAAGGAGGTAATTCCGCCCCACAATTCCTTGCGGCGGCAACATTTAAAGTGACGCACCATTCGGACGTTCACGAGAACAAACGATTATGAAGACAGATTGTCTAAATAACCGTTAGCATAACTTGGAAATGAACTTCCAATAATCTGTTAAACCTACCGGCGAATTCCGAACGTTCCACTGCAGTTGAACAGTGCTGTGACGTGATCAAAGTGACGTATTGATCTGCAGCCTCAGCCCGCCACCTTTTATTTGACTTCAGTTACAGAAGCTTTCATAAAAGGGTTCAACTAGACGAGCTCTGATCTCATCTTTTCAATCAACTAGTTTGTCACATTACAATAAAACAATATCAATCAATATCACTTCTAGGTCACACTGAGTTCATAAACTATCTGCATATTCTTATGATCAGATTATAATCTGCATATACAGTATATATATATATATATATATATATATATATATATATATATATATATATATATATATGAGACATTGTTAGTGTAATACTATGAACCGGGTTGTTTGTTATTAATAAAGTAATACTATGAACCAGGATGTTTATGTTATAATAATAATAATAAAGGAATACTATGAACTGGGTTGTTTGTTATTAATAAAGTAATACTATGAACCAGGATGTTTATGTTATAATAATAATAATAAAGGAATACTATGAACTGGGTCGTTTATGTTATTAATAAAGTAATACTATGAACCAGGTTGTTTACGTTATTAATAAAAAGATATGCGTCTTATAGGGAGAGCCCAGTGTTGTTGAATCAAACTCCATCTGATTCATGTGTAAACATCAATGTGCAGCTGGACGTGTTGATTCACTTCATTGTACACTACAGTTATTAACACATGAAAAGTACAAAAAGTGTTTTCTCAATGTATTAAGTGTTACAATCCACACAGTAGCTTTACCACAACGTTACTTTATAAATACTGTTTATTTATTGAATTACCGGAAAATATGCTGTGGTTATGGAGTATCAGTCTAATCCTGCTCCTCACTCAGTCAGTCTGGACAAACTCTGTCCTCTTCAGGCGCCATTATGGTTCAGATGTCAGCAGGAGTCTTCAACAACCCCCACCCAACAGCAGGGGATTACTACTGGAGCTGACCCCGCGTGTGTGTGTGTGTGTGTGTGTGTGTGCGTGCGTGTGGGTGTGTGTGTGTGTGTGTGGGTGTGAGTGTGTGTGGGTGTGCGCTGACCGTTGAAGACAGCCTGTCCCTTTGCCAGCTCCCGGTCCACTTCGATGACGTAGTCCTCCTGAGTGAAGCCCCTCGTGCACGGCAACGACCCCTGCTCGCCTGACGACGAGCGCTCGGCCTCTCTGCCCAGAGCAACCAGCTAAGGGGGGAGGGGATGGAGAGAGAGAGAGAGAGAGAGAGAGAGAGAGAGAGAGAGAGAGAGAGAGACAGAGAATAAACATGGTATTCTGGTATTTGAATGCATCAGGATTTTGTCTGAAGTTTGACTCCAAGGTGGCCTTAAGGTTTGTTGGTTTTTTCATCACCCTCATTCAAAACTACATTTTTGTAAAGCAGGAAAAATGTATTGTTTTAAATCAAAGCGAGGTCTCTGATTGAAGCATTGTGAACAAGGACAGAAGCAATGAGCACAGACTGGTGAACATGAAAAAAACCAGTTCAACGGTCCGGACCAGGAGAGCGTTATTAATCAGCAGACAACTGGGTCAATTCATTTCAACCATAATTAGCATCTAGACTTGTGTCTCTCTCGTTGTCTGAACACAGGCCCGACATTAGTCCCCCCCCCCCCACACACACACTATTCCCACTCATCATAAAGGCATCTGCTGTGTGTGTGTGCGTGCGTGCGTGCGTGCGTGCGTGCGTGTGTGTGTGTGTGTGTGTGTGTGTGTCTTCAGTGATAAAGTAATGAAGCAAAGAGGGGGTGCTGTGATTTGATTCCACTTAACCTAAAAACTTTAAACCCTCACATCCTCGCTGCCCATCCTGACATGTTTGGGGGGGTGGAGGGAGGGGTTGGGGGGGTTGGGTATTTAGCATGTCTGGCTTTCATCTCTTCCCCCTATTGGCAGAAGGAATGGGGAAAAACACTTAGTGCAGCTCTGGTCGGATGCTGTGCTTCTGCATGACGCTGCACAGGCGCTTCAGTGGGGACATTTAGAGGGCAGGCAGTGAAGTGTGTGTGGGGGGGGGGGGGGGGGGGGGGGCATCCCAGGGCACACAGATATGTCTGTTCATGGGATAAATATAAAATAGGACTTAAAGAAGAAAGTGTTCACATTCACTGTTGAGCTTGAAAGTAGTATTTGAAAACTATCTCACCACAAGTCCCACTTAGTAGCTAGTAAGGAATAACTACAATTAAATAACTATTTGAACATTTAAATATTAAATTGCGGATGGGGATTCATGACTACTTTCTGATATTTCATAGGCCAGATCATTATTCCGTTTTTGGGGATGAAATTAGCAGATTAGCTGAGGAAACAAACATTCCTCATTCCTCAATCCGACAGTGGATAAAGTATACAGCGCCTTTATGGTTAATGGTGGAGGGCGCTCGGATTAAGGCCGGTATTGCCTCGGCTGGTGGACTGCGCTTGGCTTGGACTTCTGAACCAAAAATGTGTTTCATGTCAACATGTTGTTGTTGTTTTGAAAAGTCATTCTCAATGTAGGTTTAGACAACAGAACTACTTGGTTAGGTTTAGTACGTGGTTTCACGCGGGTCTCCTGGCTGAAAGTCCCATGCGACGAGCAGCCAGATCTCATGCTCTCCACAGAAGACGGAAAGGATCCAGAGGGATCTCCACCATGAGCTGACTGGCGCAACCCCACAGGAATTCCATCCACAGTAAATACGAGACAAGGCCTTCCCTCTGTGTACACACACTGATAACAGGGTTTCAACATCCGGCCTGACCTCTTTCGAGCCAGGCTCCCACCAACCCGCTCCGATTGGAGAAGTAACGGGTCGTCATGTGCATGATGACCGGACATGAACTCTCACCTGGTTCGGCTGAGAGTCTCAACCCTGAGAGAACAGTTCGTACACTGAACACCACTTGAGAATACGTTGATACCTTCCACCAAAAAAATCCTCACACTGGCGGCCCATTGAGTTCAACGACATCGACGCTCGAGACACTGACCTACATGTACTCCAATTAGCGAAGTAACTACAGACTATTTGACTCGTCCATTACTCTGTTTTTGCTCCATTGTGTTCCATTAGAGAGGAGGAAGTCATCATTTTACATGTGCGGTATAAGAACTATTGTGTTTGTCGAATTAAGTTTGCAACTAACAATTATTTACATTATCTATTATGTTGATTCTATTTTATTTCTTTACATTAATGAATGCATTGTTTTTTGCAAATCATGTCAGAAAGTGTTTTTTGTCAAACCAATCCAAGAGTCCAAAACCCAAAGATAATATTCAATCAATGCAGATTTGAAAGATTATTAGGATGTTTTAAAGGAACAGTGTGGAGCGTTTAGGGGGATGTCTTGGCAGAAATGGAAGAAAATATTCATTTTCATCAACTGAAATTGAATTGTTTTCGTATCTACATGGGGAGCAGGTCCTCTCCACAGAGTCCTCCATGTTGCACCGCCATGTTTCTACAGAAGCCCAGAACGGACAAACCAAACACTGGCTCTAGAGACAGTTCCATACTTGGGAGAAGTTTCAGTCGGTTGCTATCTACAACCTTGCTGATAGACGCTGCCAAATCCTACACACTGTCCCTTTAAGAATGAATGTATCAATTATGAAAAATGGTGGCTGGTAATGTTCTGTGGGCTGATGAATCGGTTCATTGTTTTAGTTCCAAAAAACTATAAGCGAGTGTTGAAATATGTTGAGAGCAGCCTCTCTGGGGCTCCTGCTTCTCCACAGGGTTTCTACTTTATTCATACCTTAAAATGCCTTAATATTACAATTAGGGGAAAATTCATGGTCAATCTTAAGGGATTTAACGTCTTAAAAACCATGGATATAATCCATTCAAAATACCATAACATGTTACAATCAATGAATTATCCTCATTACTGGTGTAAAACCCCTCACGTTACGGTATAAATGAAGTGGTACATGCACTTGAACACTTGAATCCATTAAGAACACCTTATTATACTGGGATTAGGGCTGCACGATTATGGCCAAAATCATAATCACGATTATTTTGATCAATATTGAGATCACGATTATTCATTAATTTTAGGGACAACATCTTTTTATTGCTCTTTCACGTTTAAATGAACAAGAACTCTGCTTCCACTGCCATTGTTGTGCTACATTCTGGCTAATATACAAATCTTTGCATCAGACTGGTCCTTATCACAGTGCATCTCGTAGAAGGAAAATATAAATAAAATAGTAGCAACACTTTTTACCCAAAATGAAATCAACAGAGCACTGCTTTCACTTCCATGTTGTGCTACATTCCAGCTAATGTACACGTCTTTGCATCAAAATAAAACATATACGGTTCTTATTCACCTGAAGCAAAATATAAATAAAATGTTTACCCAAAATAAAGGGCTTGTCTTTGGGAGGCGGATGGATACGCTGTCTTGCTATGCGGGGTCGCTGCTATGGTTTTCAACACACTCTGCACATGATTTGTTCTTGCTCCAATACCGGAGTCGACTGCAGACACAAGTATTTTTGAGTCTGCCACTGCAGAGTGCGCACGCATGACCTCCCATCTCGTTCTCAGTTAGTTGAGGAAGCGCTTGATTTGATATGTAGCAGAGCACACATTTTAAATGTCAATATCGCTGACAATCATGCTCATTTAATTGTGGCAGCCAAAATTGTGATCGCGATTAAAATTCGATTAATTGTGCAGCCCTAACTGGGATCAGAGGGACAAATGCCTCCATTCTGTTTGGAATAAAGTCTCCTGAAATAGATTTCATTTTCACCTGAAAACCTTTCAGGCTTTAAACTTTAAAGTTATGATTTCCTAAAGAAAACATAAAATACCCACCCAAACTGCTTAGGAGGTCTTAAAAGATTCCAGCCATTTAATGTAATTGAAATCCCAATGATCAAGTAATTTGGTGAGAAAGTATGACATATTCCAGTGAGAAACGGCAACCATAGCCGTGACAACGCTAACACAGACAACATCTTGTGTGTCCAGTACTAATGCTAATTAAGACATAATTGTTATATGGAACTTTCATGAAGTGAAAACACACTGTGACAGAGTTAAAGCTCCCAGACCAGACAACGCCGTGGTAGAGACCTGTCAATCACAGTAAACGCATCCAAAAGCATACCCTGCTTTATGGTCTATTTGACTGTAAATAGACCATAATTTACTAGACGAACATCTTGCTGTATTGAAGAAGACTTGAAACTAGAGATTGAGACCATGTTTACATTTTTTACTGAGGGTTTTTTTTTCAAGAGAGTCATTTTCTCATAGACTTCTATACAACCTGACCAAAATAGTCACCCCTTGATGGTCAGTAGAGAGAATGCAGGTTTTAAGACACTTCCAATATAATGGGACTATATGACACTTTGCTTGAGGCGCTCAAAGCGCCATGAAAAAAGATTTGAAAAACTCAACATCAATGTCTCTTTTCAGAATACTGGGCCAGGTTACTCAGGATATATGTTTGATGTATTATTTGTGCTTGGAGCACCACAAGCCGAGTAACATTTAGTCCCATTATGTTTGAGAGAAGGAAATGTTTTAAGGAGACATTATTCGTATTCATCCAGAAAACACAGTCAGCAAGAAAAAAACATGGAGCGTGTAAATGCCCCTTGCGCAGGATCCAATGTCAACGGAAAAAGAGGTGATCCACACTTTGTGGAGAAATCCATAGAGGACAGTGCTGGGTCAAAGGTCAGGACCTAAACGAATCCCATCACCAGTGCACACCTACAAAGCAGCAGGGTCAGCAGTCTCACAGGCTTACCTTAAATCCCTTCCAAACATTTGTCTTTTTAGCTTTTTGTAATGGCTTTGATTAGATGTCTTAAATGTGTACCTGAAGGCACCTTTACTGTTTGCTACTGGATGTGGTGGTGGCGTGAATGCATACCAGGTATAGTGATATGATTCATGATTTAGTTCCACATATCTCTGTATCTCACTGTTTACTGAGATAGCCTAAATCCGTGAACGGCAAAGGGGCGGGGCATATGTAAAGATTTCCCAAAAGCCTTTTGTTAAATCAAGGGAGGATAATGGAAGTTGATTAGGTTTGATGGTTACTCTCCTCCCACTATTGTCATTTATGGATCCCGTACTTGATGATGATATAGATACAGATTCATTTTTATCCCAGAAAAGTTCATTTCATTGGAAAGAAAAAAAATGATATAAATTGATAAGCCATATAATGAAACACACGAGGTCCGTTTAAGCAGCAGGACCAGATGTCCAGATGTTTTTCACTCACTGCCTGCACCGGGGAAAATCAGAAGAACCCTCGGCTCACTCTGCACCATGCATCAGTCGATCAACAAGTTATGAATCACTTTGATAATCGGGGAGGTAGAAAACACACCAGAATGACAGAGCTCACGAGGAGATCAGTTGTTTTTGTGTTTATTACCCTGAGAAGGAATCCACCCACTCAGCTCTGAGAGCAGAATTAGCAATTAGCACCAGGCGGTTCTTGAATGCTAAAGTGCCTTAAAGCTGCATTCTCTCTACTGACCAGTAGGGGGAGACTCCTCTGGTTGTATAGAAGTCTATGCTTCATGTGTTAAAGCTGCATTCTCTCTACTGACCAGTAGGGGGTTGACTCCTCTGGTTGTATAGAAGTCTATATAAAATGACTCTACTTCTCTTGATTTATTCCCTCAGTAAACATTGTAAACACGAGTTTATGGTCTCAATCTCTAGTTCCAAGTCTTCTTCAATACAGCGCAATGTTCATTTAGTAAATGATGGTTTATTTAGAGTCACATATACCATAAAGCAGGGTATGCTTTAAAGGCGTGGCTACCAGGTGATTGACAAGTCTCTGCAGAGACCTATGGTGTCTCTACATCACTAATCCACATTTTAAATATGATAACCTCCATTCATTGGTTGCAAAAAAACAAAACATGGCTTGGCTTGTAATCAAGAGCTCAAGTCTTCATAACATCAGTCCACTAACAATGGGTGACATCCCGATGACGCTGTCTACTTCTTATTACACAGTCCATGGTCGATTCCTCCCAAACTAGACAAGTACAACCAACACCATCTAGTCTGATCTATAGCACTATATGTGAGAGGAAAACTATTATGTTAGATTTTGGGAACTGCCTTATTAACATTGTTGCCGGACATTTTTTCAAAACCCTAGTATTAGCGCTCAATACATTTGAAAGAAGCCACATGTTTTCCAGCCGAAATGAGTGAACCTGCCAACAACATACTGAATCACATAGTTAGTCCTCCAGTCCGGACCGGAGCTCCACCAGTTACAGCGAAGAGAACACACGATGGAAACCAGTGGCGGTCCTTGAACGTTACAGTCTCACTTCTGGGAACGGGCTGAACAGCGGGAGGTCTAAGCATCACGTCTGGACCGGAGTGGGGTTCTTTGGGGGCCGGGTGGAACGATTACATGGGGGCACAGACGCAGCACGCGCTGCAGACGCCCGGTCCAAGACCAGACACTGCCCCTAGAACCGCCTTGCTCCCACACCATGTTAACGTTATGAGACAACACCTTTTAAAAATAGCCGCTTTTTAAACAAAAATAGAGATTGGCGAGTGCTCACCGCAAGAACACAGCGCTACACCCGGAGGGAGGGGGGGTTCGGCTCGGCTTAAGTGGACTACAGCCCGACCCTAAGTCAAGCACCTGCTCCGAGCGGAGGACAAACACCGTGAATTGTGTCACGCGGTTACGTCGGCTGCCACATCTGCCTCCTGTACGGCCGCGTTTAGTCGGTTCGGGTCCTGCAGAGAGGACCCCATCCGGATCCAACGCGCTGCTTTTGTTTGTTTGATACGCCGGAAACCGGGAGCAGGTCTGGGATCAGCAGCACTGTGCTGCCAGTAGACCGCTATGTGATTCCATGTGACGCTTTTTCATTTTCTTTTTTTAACGATAGTCGCGGACAGCAACGACTTTAAAAACATTAACTAAGCACGAAGAAGCGACCGCAGAAGCACCGTGCCCCTAACCGCTGAGTGCCGCTGTGTGTCCCGCTGTTATCCCGCTGCAGCCTCCGCCGAACGGAGCTGACTCGGTGTAAAAGACATTGGGTTGTTTTTACCTGCAGAGCCGCCATCAGCATCCAAATCCCCAAAAGATGCATTTTTGGTCGGTTTTGTGTTATAATTCCCTCTGCTTGAATCGACAGAGTCCGCTGGACGTCAGGTGATTAATTCCCGGTAAACCCCGGCGGCATGAGGCAGCCTTCCTCCCTCCACAAGCTCTCCACTGAGTCTGGCTGCTCTTCCCGGCGCAGCAGCGCTCCAGCCTGCCCGGCTCCTCTTTCACCGTCTGCCGCCTCGGTGCTGCCCTCTAGCGGACGCCGGGAGCAGTGGAGATTCCTCCCGGTTCATATTATCAGGCACTGATCTCCGGCCAGTGTTTGGAACCCTGATATAATTAAAGCTTCCGCCATGAGTGGAGTAACATACGCATAAAGTGATGATAATAAAGTCAACAATGGATCATATCAGTTACTGAAGCTAGGTTGCAGCTAAAAAGGGATGAGCTAGTGACATCACCCTGACTGCAATGGACAGAGCCACCTGTCAATCAAGCGGATACATCTTCTATATACACTCGACATCAAGCTCTCTGGTCTTAACGTTCTGCAGCCGTACTCATTTCATCCCATTTAAAGTAAAATTGTAATGTAATGTAAAAAATACACAATAAAGGTATCCACCACGCCATTGTCCGTATTGGGAAATCTTTACAGAGTGTGTTTTCAGTTCATGAAAGTTAATTGTAACATTTTGGTGGCCTTAAAAATGTCTTTTATTTATTGTCATGTTTGTACTTGGCTCCGCCCTCTCGTGTCACTTCTGGTTTTTTATCTGCTAGGTCCAACGTTACCGTTTCTTTTGTTATTTTATGGAGCAGCAACTTATACTGTCAGCAGAAAAATGGCTTGATATGAATTTAACATTTTGATAAAGTCCATGTGGTACAATTTCTAAGAAATATCTGGAAATATCTCTACTGAGGATACAGCTGTGGCTCTGGGCTCACCAGCAATTTTTGACTTGACTTTTGATACCGACGTTCCAAATTTATTGACATGTTTCAACATGTGCAAGATTAACAGAGTAGTACAAATCGTAATAAAGTAAAACATTTTGAAAAAAGATTAATTTCTTTTTAAATTAATTTTATTATTTTCAAAGCAGCAGCAGCAGCAGCAGTAGCTCCTGACCCATCCCGAGCTCTCTACGAAAACGAGAAAAAAACTCCCCAAAATGGGAAGAAATCTCGGAAGAGGCAATTCAAAGAGAGATCCCCTCTCCTCGGATGGATGGGCATGTGCCTGGATCTGAAAAAAATAGACAATTGACAATTAGAACATAAATAATATACAGTAATGTGAGTCAAATTAAAACATCTATCTATCTATAGTGTAGTTTATGTTTAAATGTAAAATAAGACGTGTGTGTGTGTGTGTAGTGTGATACTATCTCAGCCACGGGTGATTCCTCAGCTGCTCCAGAGTGAAAGGCTGATCCGCATGCATGCAACCCGGATCAATCTGTAGCGAAAGGAGAAGAAAGGTTTAGGTCCTGTGATCCATCGCAATCCATAGGTACTCCTCCCGACTGACGGAATATTATGAATTACTATTATAGATAAATATACCAGTATCATATTTGTGGTATTGGTATTGAGGAGCTATTGTTCTTAAAGTGTTTTATTATTATTATTACCGTACAAGTTTTTGCCTGTTAGCTTGAATGTCGGCCTGCGACATCTACCGATGCAATGTTTTGCACGGTATATCGATACTAAAATGGTACTGCGGTACCCGTACATTAAAAAAAATTATACAATTTTACATATTTTTTGTACCGATGCTTAATTAAAATATACCAGTATCTAATTTGTGGTATTGGTATTGAGGACTTATTGTTCTTAAAGTATTTATTATTATTACCGTACAAGTTTTTTTTCGGTTAGCTTGAATGTCGGCCTGCGACAGCTACCTCTGCAATGTTTTGCATGGTGTATCGAAACTAAAATGGTACCGCGGTACCGTACGTTAAAAAAACGATGACATTTTGCATATTTTTTGTATCGATGCTTAATTAAAATATACCAGTATCTAATTTGTGATATTGGTATTGAGGACCTATTGTTCTTAAAGCGTTTCTTATTATTACCGTACAAGTTTTTGTCTGTTAGCTTGAATGTCGGCCTGCGACATCTACCGCTGCAATGTTTTGCACGGTGTATCGATACTAAAATGGTACCGCGTACCTGTACGTTAAAAAACGATACGATTTTGCATATTTTTTGTATCAATGCTTAATTAAAATATACCAGTATCTAATTTGTGATATTGGTATTGAGGACCTATTGTTCTTAAAGCGTTTATTATTAAAACCCTACAGGTTTTTGCCTGTTAGCTTGAATGTCGGCCTGCGACATCTACCGCTGCAATGTTTTGCACGGTGTATCAATACTAAAATGGTACCGCGTACCTGTACGTTAAAAAACGATACGATTTTGCATATTTTTTGTATCGATGCTTAATTAAAATATACCAGTATCTGATTTGTGATATTGGTATTGAGGACCTATTGTTCTTAAAGCGTTTCTTATTATTACCGTACAAGTTTTTGTCTGTTAGCTTGAATGTCGGCCTGCGACATCTAGCGCTGCAATGTTTTGCACGGTGTATTGATACTAAAATGGTACCGTAGTACCCGTACATTAAAGAAACGATACAATTTTGTATATTTTTTGTATAGATGCTTAATTAAAATATACCAGTATCTAATTTGTGATATTGGTATTGAGGACCTATTGTTCTTAAAGCGTTTATTATTATTACCGTACAAGTTTTTGCCTGTTAGCTTGAATGTCGGCCTGCGACATCTAGCGCTGCAATGTTTTGCACGGTGTATCGATACTAAAATGGTACCGCGGTACCGTACGTTAAAAAAACAATGACATTTTGCATATTTTTTGTATCGATGCTTAATTAAAATATACCAGTATCTAATTTGTGATATTGGTATTGAGGACCTATTGTTCTTAAAGCGTTTATTATTATTACCGTACAAGTTTTTGCCTGTTAGCTTGAATGTCGGCCTGCGACATCTACCGATGCAATGTTTTGCACGGTGTATCGATACTAAAATGGTACTGCGGTACCCGTACGTTAAAAAAATTATACACTTTTGCATATTTTTTGTATCGATGCTTAATTAAAATATACCAGTATCTAATTTGTGGTATTGGTATTGAGGACCTATTGTTCTTAAAGTATTTATTATTATTACCGTACAAGTTTTTGCCTGTTAGCTTGAATGTCGGCCTGCGACATCTACCGCTGCAATGTTTTGCACGGTGTATCGATACTAAAATGGTACCGCGTACCTGTACGTTAAAAAACGATACGATTTTGCATATTTTTTGTATCGATGCTTAATTAAAATATACCAGTATCTAATTTGTGATATTGGTATTGAGGACCTATTGTTCTTAAAGCGTTTATTATTAAAACCCTACAGGTTTTTGCCTGTTAGCTTGAATGTCGGCCTGCGACATCTACCGCTGCAATGTTTTGCACGGTGTATCAATACTAAAATGGTACCGCGTACCTGTACGTTAAAAAACGATACGATTTTGCATATTTTTTGTATCGATGCTTAATTAAAATATACCAGTATCTGATTTGTGATATTGGTATTGAGGACCTATTGTTCTTAAAGCGTTTCTTATTATTACCGTACAAGTTTTTGCCTGTTAGCTTGAATGTCGGCCTGCGACATCTAGCGCTGCAATGTTTTGCACGGTGTATTGATACTAAAATGGTACCGTAGTACCCGTACATTAAAGAAACGATACAATTTTGTATATTTTTTGTATAGATGCTTAATTAAAATATACCAGTATCTAATTTGTGATATTGGTATTGAGGACCTATTGTTCTTAAAGCGTTTATTATTATTACCGTACAAGTTTTTGCCTGTTAGCTTGAATGTCGGCCTGCGACATCTAGCGCTGCAATGTTTTGCACGGTGTATCGATACTAAAATGGTACCGCGGTACCGTACGTTAAAAAAACAATGACATTTTGCATATTTTTTGTATCGATGCTTAATTAAAATATACCAGTATCTAATTTGTGATATTGGTATTGAGGACCTATTGTTCTTAAAGCGTTTATTATTATTACCGTACAAGTTTTTGCCTGTTAGCTTGAATGTCGGCCTGCGACATCTACCGATGCAATGTTTTGCACGGTGTATCGATACTAAAATGGTACTGCGGTACCCGTACGTTAAAAAAATTATACACTTTTGCATATTTTTTGTATCGATGCTTAATTAAAATATACCAGTATCTAATTTGTGGTATTGGTATTGAGGACCTATTGTTCTTAAAGTATTTATTATTATTACCGTACAAGTTTTTGCCTGTTAGCTTGAATGTCGGCCTGCGACATCTACCGCTGCAATGTTTTGCACGGTGTATCGATACTAAAATGGTACCGCGTACCTGTACGTTAAAAAACGATACGATTTTGCATATTTTTTGTATCGATGCTTAATTAAAATATACCAGTATCTAATTTGTGATATTGGTATTGAGGACCTATTGTTCTTAAAGCGTTTATTATTAAAACCCTACAGGTTTTTGCCTGTTAGCTTGAATGTCGGCCTGCGACATCTACCGCTGCAATGTTTTGCACGGTGTATCGATACTAAAATGGTACCGCATACCTGTACGTTAAAAAACGATACGATTTTGCATATTTTTTGTATTGATGCTTAATTAAAATATACCAGTATCTAATTTATGATATTGGTATTGAGGACCTATTTTTCTTAAAGCGTTTATTATTATTACCGTACAAGTTTTTGCCTGTTAGCTTGAATGTCGGCCTGCGACATCTACCGATGCAATGTTTTGCACGGTGTATCGATACTAAAATGGTACTGCGGTACCCGTACGTTAAAAAAATTATACACTTTTGCATATTTTTTGTATCGATGCTTAATTAAAATATACCAGTATCTAATTTGTGGTATTGGTATTGAGGACCTATTGTTCTTAAAGTATTTATTATTATTACCGTACAAGTTTTTGCCTGTTAGCTTGAATGTCGGCCTGCGACATCTACCGCTGCAATGTTTTGCACGGTGTATCGATACTAAAATGGTACCGCGTACCTGTACGTTAAAAAACGATACGATTTTGCATATTTTTTGTATCGATGCTTAATTAAAATATACCAGTATCTAATTTGTGATATTGGTATTGAGGACCTATTGTTCTTAAAGCGTTTATTATTAAAACCCTACAGGTTTTTGCCTGTTAGCTTGAATGTCGGCCTGCGACATCTACCGCTGCAATGTTTTGCACGGTGTATCGATACTAAAATGGTACCGCGTACCTGTACGTTAAAAAACGATACGATTTTGCATATTTTTTGTATCGATGCTTAATTAAAATATACCAGTATCTGATTTGTGATATTGGTATTGAGGACCTATTGTTCTTAAAGCGTTTATTATTATTACCGTACAAGTTTTTGTCTGTTAGCTTGAATGTCGGCCTGCGACATCTAGCGCTGCAATGTTTTGCACGGTGTATCGATACTAAAATGGTACCGTAGTACCCGTACATTAAAGAAACGATACAATTTTGTATATTTTTTGTATTGATGCTTAATTAAAATATACCAGTATCTAATTTGTGATATTGGTATTGAGGACCTATTGTTCTTAAAGCGTTTATTATTATTACCGTACAAGTTTTTGCCTGTTAGCTTGAATGTCGGCCTGCGACATCTAGCGCTGCAATGTTTTGCACGGTGTATCGATACTAAAATGGTACCGCGGTACCGTACATTAAAAAAACGATGACATTTTGCATATTTTTTGTATCGATGCTTAATTAAAATATACCAGTATCTAATTTGTGATATTGGTATTGAGGACCTATTGTTCTTAAAGCGTTTATTATTATTACCGTACAAGTTTTTGCCTGTTAGCTTGAATGTCGGCCTGCGACATCTACCGCTGCAATGTTTTGCACGGTGTATCGATACTAAAATGGTACCGCGTACCTGTACGTTAAAAAACGATACGATTTTGCATATTTTTTGTATCAATGCTTAATTAAAATATACCAGTATCTAATTTGTGATATTGGTATTGAGGACCTATTGTTCTTAAAGCGTTTATTATTAAAACCCTACAGGTTTTTGCCTGTTAGCTTGAATGTCGGCCTGCGACATCTACCGCTGCAATGTTTTGCACGGTGTATCAATACTAAAATGGTACCGCGTACCTGTACGTTAAAAAACGATACGATTTTGCATATTTTTTGTATCGATGCTTAATTAAAATATACCAGTATCTAATTTGTGATATTGGTATTGAGGACCTATTGTTCTTAAAGCGTTTATTATTATTACCGTACAAGTTTTTGCCTGTTAGCTTGAATGTCGGCCTGCGACATCTACCGCTGCAATGTTTTGCACGGTGTATCGATACTAAAATGGTACCGCGTACCTGTACGTTAAAAAACGATACGATTTTGCATATTTTTTGTATCAATGCTTAATTAAAATATACCAGTATCTAATTTGTGATATTGGTATTGAGGACCTATTGTTCTTAAAGTGTTTATTATTAAAACCCTACAGGTTTTTGCCTGTTAGCTTGAATGTCGGCCTGCGACATCTAGCGCTGCAATGTTTTGCACGGTGTATCGATACTAAAATGGTACCGCGTACCTGTACGTTAAAAAACGATACGATTTTGCATATTTTTTGTATCGATGCTTAATTAAAATATACCAGTATCTGATTTGTGATATTGGTATTGAGGACCTATTGTTCTTAAAGCGTTTATTATTATTACCGTACAAGTTTTTGCCTGTTAGCTTGAATGTCGGCCTGCGACATCTAGCGCTGCAATGTTTTGCACGGTGTATCGATACTAAAATGGTACCGCGGTACCGTACATTAAAAAAACAATGACATTTTGCATATTTTTTGTATCGATGCTTAATTAAAATATACCAGTATCTAATTTGTGATATTGGTATTGAGGACCTATTGTTCTTAAAGCGTTTCTTATTATTACCGTACAAGTTTTTGTCTGTTAGCTTGAATGTCGGCCTGCGACATCTACCGCTGCAATGTTTTGCACGGTGTATCGATACTAAAATGGTACCGTGGTACCCGTACGTTAAAAAAACGATACGATTTTGCATATGTTTTGTATCGATGCTTAATTAAAATATACCAGTATCGTATTTGTGATATTGGTATTGGTATTGTTCTTAAAACGTTTATTATTTTGCCGCAATCTATGTTCTTGATCAGATCAGTTTATAATTTTGGTCAAATCAAACCGTAGTTATCAAAGCTTTAAAGGTATATATTGATCAGATCTTTTGAGTCATCTTGACTGGAAATGACGGGACCAGCCCTTTTATAGTGGAGAGATTATTTGATGCCCACCGCTATTATGGGATTTACGGTAATTTTTCTCTTTTCGGTTTGGGGCAGCGCTGTGGCTCCTGGCCGCAGTCTGCCCATATTTATATCATTGAGGAGAAGATCGGGTGCGAAATGCTGATTAATGTCTTCACCTTGAATTGTGCGTAAATGGAGGGCTTAACGGTTTAAATGTAAATTAAGACATGCGAGTGTGTGTGTGTATGTGTGTGATACTATCTCAGCCACGGGTGATGCTTCAGCTGGTCCAGGGTGAAACGAATATCCGGGTCCGCATGAAAGCACGCCTCAAAGAAATCTTCGCCATCTGTAGCGAAAGGAGAAGAAAGGTTTAAATCCTGTGATCCATCGCAACGTGAACTCAAATGAACAGATTTTTTGGGTTTATGTTTTTCTTACTTGTGGAAAGCCAACTCGTCTCATTCAGCTCCAGAAAGGTCATCTCCGGTGTAAATGCTGCCTTGTGTCGCATGAAGAACAGGACCACTCCGATCTGGAATACTGTCGATGGTCCCGCTTTGTACTCCTCCCGACTAGACCACTCTGGGGGGACGTGAGTACCTAAAATATACAGACATAATAAAAAAGACAGTGAGGAGTAGGAAGAGTCACGGATGGGTAAAGTTAATAAAGAGCAGGAGTAAAACTGGACTTCTTACCATAAAAGGTGTCACAGGCGTCGTCTTCTCTACCGAAGCAGCTCAGGCCGAAGTCGATGACGCGAACTCGCGGCGCCTTCATGCAGGTCTCAATAAGGAGATTTTCCGGCTTGATGTCCCGGTGGAAAATGTGTTTCTCCTGCAGGTCAATGGCTGCATTCACCAACTGCTTAATTATAACCTGAAAGACAAAAAAAGAGAGAGTTGAGGGATCAGAGAGGAGGATGCTTGGACATATTTTCATGGCTGTGACTCTGAGATGACTACAGCAGCTTACCTTGGCTTCCTTTTCCTTCAAGTAGCCTCCTTTGGTTTCAATGTAGTTGGAGAGGTCTACGGCCGGCATCGGCCTCTCCAGCACCAGGATCAGCTTCTCGTCCACAATGTACCAGTCCAGCAGGTCAACGTGTGCTGAATGCCGCTCCGATTCGGCCCCTAGTTTGTATAGGACAGCGACCTCCATGGGGATCTGGTTCCCGTCACTGTCTTCGTGAAGGAGGAGATCTTCGTCTATGGTAATATGCTTGATGGCGACCTACGGGAGATACAAACAAGACTTTTTGGTTACACTTCCTGACCGTACTGTGTGTGCGTGTCTGTATGTGTGTGAAAGAACATGTGAAAAAACTTACAGGCAGATTATCCTCTCTGCGAAAGCCAGCATACACGCATCCAAATCCTCCTTTGCCAAGTTTCTTCTGCTGCCGGTACTTGGCCTTAAACACGGCTGACGGGTCTAGAACCCTGTTCTTCTTCTGAACCGGTCCGTCATCGGCGACCGCCTTCCTCTTAGCGCTTCTCTCGCTAAGAGCCGCCTCGGGTGCGTTTCCGCTTTCTAGAGATGAGAGAAAAAAACATCACAACATGAATTTACTAACATTCACGACACGAACGAGGACAAAAACACAAGACGATCATTCGATGTCTCTTAAATCATTTACAGCAGAATAATAGTTAAAATATGGGGATGTAGCTTACCAGTGTCCTCTGAGCTGGATGTCAACTCATCTTCACAGGGGATGGGCTCCAGGATGGGTTCCAGTCTCCTGCTTTTCTCCCTCTGTAAGCATTCCCCATCTTCCGTTCTTTTCCTCTTCAGTCGTCCAGGAACAACACTAATGTCGTCCGAGGTGGACGGCAACTCATCTTCGTAGGGGCTGGGGTCCAGTTGCATGCTTCCCCCCCTCTGTGGGCTTTCCCCATCTTGCGTTACTTCAGTATTCCCTTCTCCAGGGACGACGTCCTTCTCCTCAGCTTTGAAGAGCTTTCCTAATACTTTCCCCATTACACCTGAAGACTGCTGAAGACCTTTCTAACAACGTTAGTCCTTGTTGCTGTAATGCCGGAGTATATATAGGGAAACTGGCACTGAGTGTTCTAGGGCCTTTGATGAGGGGCTGTAGTTCCGTGCCTTTGAGGCCACATATTCCGGAACACAATCTTATCACCGTGCTTACGGAATATGAAAATGAGGGTTTAGAGTAAATTCTGTGTGTACAGTTTATAATTAAAGATGGAGGTATCCACTGAATACATTCATACAGTGCATACAATACTACATGTACAAGCATACAATACTTAATACTGACTCTCAGTCATCTGGCTGGCTTTCCTCCAAACTAATAATAAAATGTACTCTTTTATAAATTGTTCATCTTAATCTTAAAGTCAAACACTTAAGTATGAATAAAGACAGATTTTTTTGCTTTCGGTATGTTTTCTGTGGGTCCAGATATCTCAACTGTAACTTTTTCTCAATCGCCACCTGCAAGATCAGGTTTTTTTTCTGGACTTACAGGTAAACCTGAATGTAAGCAGGTAATAATCGTGGTATGCGGTACATTACGGTGAGCTTGCCTGTGAGGGGAGGGGAGGGGTGGGGGGGTGGTGGACGTGAGCAGCCTGATACGCAGCAGAAAGCACTGCAAGCAGCGCTGTGACGCTTCTCCGTTCCCGAATTGAGTTTCCTGAAGCACGATGACGGCAACAGACCAGCATTGATGTTTCTTAATGCTCATTATATATATATATATATATATATATATATATATATAATAATCAGCTATGAGGATGCACCCACACACTTTAAATGTTCCATGCTTTTGTTTGAAGTTCTCTATTGTCATATTGCAATTATACAGAGGCGCCGACGATGGAGATCTCAAGTTCCCTCCACCAATGATGATTAAATATTAAGAATATCATGCCAGTGAAAAGAAAAATGTGGATAGAAGAGATACAATATTTAAAAAAACATATTAAATAGGATAATAATGAACTGAATGTGATCAGGGATTAGTAAATGTATCTAAGTCATAATGTGTTATGTATATTCACTTTGGTGATTGTGGTCCCTGATGAATGGCCTTCTCTCCACACTGCTGACTGTGCAGGTCCTCCATGGATGGCAGCTTTGTGGACGATGTGCTGTGCAGTTTTATTTAGTTTATTTTGTATAGCCCAAAATCAGAAATTATCCTCAAAAGGGCTTTACAATCTGTAAACATACGACATCCTCTGTCCCGGGACCTCACATCGGATCAGGAGAAACTCCCCAAAAAACCTTTAATGAAGCCAACTATCACTCAGCAAAGCATGTTGAGATGTGCGGAGAATAGAACCCGGTTTAAGCTTATTTTGAGCAGCAGCTTCCCATGAGAGTTGATTATTAAAATATATAATGAAAAATGAATAGTTCTGCTGCAGTTACTTTCAGAGCTGCCTTATCTAAACGTTCTGGATATTCAGTTAGTTTTATTGGAGATCCGAAGAGAGCGGTGTGTCATCTGTGGCATTAAAGGAGCTTCTTCAAGAAAATGACTCCAGTGACGTGACTACCAGGCAGAGGGAGTGTGCTCCACTGTTAGCCCAGTTGGTCTTGCACACTGCCCCCCTCATTCCCCCTGACCGGGCCTCAGTCCTCACACATTTCTGCAGATAAACACATCACATTGTTGAGCCTAAATGTTTGTTGGCAGCATCAATTTCCTGCTGTTTTCCCTTTGGAGCGAACCGTCTTGTGCTCAGTTGGTATCAGCATATATATATATATATATATATATATATATATATATATATATATATATATATATATATATATACATATATGTGTGTATATACAGAAGAACGGACGATTTCATTTGCATAATAATGACCCTCAGCCATCATCTGACAGGAGCACAGGTGGTCGTCTAACATTCTCTCAGTTTCAACACTCGCACACTCTTACCCTCAACGGACTTTGCTGGGGCTACAATACAAGCCGACCTAGGAGATGAAATCAAGCCACTTTGACTGTTGCATGGTCCTTCCACAGCTGATCAGAGCGAACAGGAGAAAGACACAAGGAAGGAGAGGGGGGCAGTCAGCATCACCTACAGCGGAGATTCATTCTTTTCATTAAATCAATTTGAGAAGATTTGTGTTAGGATCCCTGTCTGTTGTTAGTGTTGGCTCCCCTCTTTGTTCCCCTCCTGTCCGGTTTGTTGTTGTGTGCTTAATGTTTTGCTTTTGTCAGTCTACAGTCTCCACCTCCGGTTTCCGCCCACTACCACGCCCCTCTCCTTTGGCTCAGCTGGGGCTTGTTGCCCTAAGTGCTGCCAGCTGTTTTAAGGACCATGGCATTCCCTGGCGGGTTGTCAGATCATTCCGGTCACCAGTCTGGTTCCTTACTGCATGTTGGGAATCACCAGATCTCTAACGATCCCGTTGGTAGCAAGGACTTGAGCTCGGTTGAGTTGCCCTCCCGACTCCAGCGAGGGAAGACTCGCTCCTGATCAGCTGGTCAACTCTGATCATTGTTTTGTTTGTTTTATTCTTTGCTGTTTTTTCCTTCCCGATCCATTAGGGAAAGTCTGCTGCGTGAGCGTGCGTTTGGGTCCTCCACACCACACAACCCTAACAATTTGGGTCATTCAGGGGTGATGGTGGGTCCCGCAGCCAGACCAGTTGAGAACCACTGAACTACAGTACACATTTTAAATACACATTCCGAAATGAATATGCAATTAATAAAACACACTTACTACATTTTTTTTAAATACTATGATTTACTTATCTAAATCCACTGTGAAATAAACCTCCTTTTTAAGCTGACTAACTGATTTCCTATGTTTTACTTAGCTATGATGTTGATGTTAAGCATGGTAACTATGTCAACCTGCTTCACCTTCCAGACCATGGACAGGAAGCAGAGAGACTGTTTTCTGCTCCACGGCTGAAATCGTTGCTTGCTAACTTTGTTTTTTTTTAATCAGCAGTTGTTGAGACACAGGAGCTTTGGCTATGGTCCTGTGGAGCTGCAGCATTTATTTACTGACAAACTGTACATGCTAATTTTACTCTGCTCTGATAAACCAGCTGAGCTCAGCCACACTCAGATACATTACTCTTACAGCACCCATGATCAAAGCAAATACGGAGTATGCTTGGATCCCTTGACATCCTCTCAGTCATATTGACACACAGACCAGAGACCAGTGGCAGTGCAACCCGACCCTAACCAACCAGTGCCCACCAACGAGAAACCAGCCAGACCTACTGGGCCAAACGCCACCAGACTGCCCCAGGGAGGAGAGCCCAGATGGAAGCTAAACTAATGCAGCTAGGACCTGAGGCTACTCCACTACCCAGCATGCTCCAGGCTGTCTGATGACCGGTCCCAGGAAAACAAGATGGATGAAAGCAGCGGGACGTCGGTGACTGTTGAGCCCATGTTTTCACAGAGACCTGGATCCACCGTGGTCCAGAATCGAGCTGCAATTGACGAGCAGACAAGACAGCAGGGCAGAGATCAGGACTCTGGGGGGACCAGAGGAGCTGGACTCTGTGTTTACATCTTGATGCTTGGAGCTCAAACATAGTCAGAGGTGATGGACATTGTTAACCTCATGTTGAATTTCTTATGTGAAGATGTCGGCCAATTGTTTTAGTTGCAGCTGTACATTTTCATTGTTATGCAGATGAGACTCAATTATGTTCAATTTAATTCAGTTTATTTTGTATAGCCCCAAATCAGAAATTGCAAATTTGCCTCAGAGGGCTTTACAATCTGTCCCAGGACCTCACATCAGATCAGGAAAAACTCCACACACTCCACACACTGGGCTCTGGCTCGTCTGGCTTGTCACCTCCGTTAACAAAGCCCTAGTGAAGTCAGGATTGTACTTGCGCAAACATTTAGACTTTTGCGGGTTTTTATCACCACTTTGGTCTTAATTTTTTTTATTTTAAATACTTCTCCATCATTTTCTCTACAGGCTGAGTGTCTTCTTCTGCCTATTGGAGCTTGTAAAACAACTGACTGACGCATTACCGCCACCAAGTGGTGGGAAGCTGTTGTAACTGAGCGTCTCAAGGATAACAGTACTACCTCTGGTGTCTTCAATTGATAACCTATATGGGCCAATGCAAAACTGAAAGTTGTTTGCGGCCCTCTAGGTGGTGCTTGCGGCCCAATCAGGGGCCACATGGTTCAGAATCACTGTCCTATAGGAAGCATATATAAGGTAAATAAAATTGGTCCAAGCACAGAACCTTGTGGAACTCTGTGCTTAACGTTGGTGGTCATCGAGGCTTCATCGTTTACAAATACAAATTGAGATTGATCTCTGAAATGCCAATCGACTGATCCAGTCTCTGTAATAGGATGTCATGGTCAATGGTGTCGAACGCAGCACTAAGGTCTAATAATACCAGTACGGAGATGAGTCCTTTATCAGCACTAAGGTCTAACACAACAAGTACAGAGATGAGTCCTTTATCAGCAGTAAGGTCTAACAAAACAAATACAGAGATGAGTCCTTTATCAGCACTAAGGTCTAACAAGACCAGTACAGAGATGAGTCCTTAATCAGCACTAAGGTCTAACAAGACAAATACAGAGATGAGTCCTTTATCAGCACTAAGGTCTAACAAGACCAGTACAGAGATGAGTCCTTTATCAGCACTAAGGTCTTTCTAAATCCTGACTGAAACTCCTTAAATAAACTATTATGATGTAGAAAGTCACACACGACATCGGTGTTATGTTACAGACAATGTGAGGCAAATCTGAGGATTAACGAAGAGTGACAAGGTAGAACATTTACAACAGGAAACAATTTACAATCATTAAAATGTATCAGTGTAGAAACAGAAATATCCCTGTTGTTCTGACGTAATTCTGTCTATTTTGTGCACCAATTAGGAAGTGAACGTGAATCTGTGAACATTGCCAGAATATTGGATAAGACAGCTGAGCAGGAGACAGGGCAGAATACCTGGAGGCAGACGAGAGGCTCTACAATTTATTTATCCACACCTCCATTCAGTAAACCTCTCAAGGGCAGCTTGACAAAACTAGAAACAAAACTAGAAAACAAGACGTTAGAAGATGCCATTCCACAGGTGGAGCAGACTGGACCACAAATGCACTTCAAATTGGGAGTTTTTCATCTGGAACAATCATGCAAATTACTGACGGGCCGATTTAGGCAAAACCAACAGCCAAGAAACAAAGGAACGGCCTTGAGGGATACTCTGCATAGTGAAACTGAGACAGTCTGAAAGGAAGCTCATGTTTGGTTAAAAAAGAGCCTGAGGAGAAAGAGAATCACTCTGATGTGGGCCTATTTGTCATCAGGCATGGACATGTGCATCGAATTACTGTGATATTCCAAGTGCAGAAGCCTGTGATCGCCTACGGCTGAGGCTCTCTACCTACAGGGGGAAACACAAAATATATCTTAAAAGCTGTAATGCAGAAAGATTCATAGGGGAATGATGAAAAAGAAGAAAATATATATAAATCAAAGAAAAAACACCTCGAACATAAAGGACAAAGAACATTTTTGCTGTTGAACGAAGTCCAGCTTTAAGTTGTTCTTCGCATATTTGATTGTCAAATTTGTAAAAAAACGCAGCCGTTTTCTTTTGACTGAAAAGACTGAGTCATCATCCTGACTGAGTCATCATCCTTTTAAAAGGCATTTCAACAAGACTCCTCCGAGGAAAACAACAATTATTGCCTCCATTCCCTCTGTGCTGAACGTGGGCGTTTGTTGTGCAAAGGGCTACACTTTTCTTAAGAGGTGCTGTTGGCAACGACTGCATTTGTCTTAAAAGTTGTCAGTGTGTCCAGAGGGAGCTGTGTGAAGTCGGAAACACATCCTTAAGTGATGTCACTTGAGTCAGCGTTGGTGGCGTCGGGTCCGAAGACTATACCAAATCTGTCGGTGTTTCGAAGTGTGCTCACCAGGCGTCTGTTGAGTTGTAGTGGATTTTATATACACGTGCACATGTAGATAAGAGAGGTTATGTTTTAAATGAATACGTAAAGAAAGTTATGATAATTAATTTGAGGAATATTCTGAGGAATGTATTGTAAAGCATAAGAGAGGATCACTGTTTTATTATTCTGTTTGTTGATGACAAATGTAATGATTAATTGTATGATGCATGAGAATGAATGACTGTTTTATTGTTTAGAGAATAGTTAAAAGGGATGCCGATTGAAACCTGAGATGTTGCTTTTATTCTGAAGACAGGATAATAGGGTTTTATTCTGAAGGGGAACTTCCTGTCCTTGACCGGAAGTGTGCGCTTTGACCTCGCTAGTGTATTAATTTGAGGCATTCTTTGAATAAGACATTACTAACTCTCAGGTGTGAACCTGAGGGTTAGTAATATCTGTGGTCAGCGTAGCATGCTGTGTCTCTGAAAGGTATTTGCATGAATACCTCCACTAACCAATGGGAGCTTAGCTCAGCGAATGCACTGCGAATAAAACTAATTGTAAGACGCAAATTCGGTCTCTTACGCGGTGATGCCAGACAGAAACTGCTGGCTAAGTCAGGAGACTGTGGAAGCGAATCCATGTCAGCGCGTCCGGGCCTGGACTATGTAACATATACTGATGACTCTTGTTTGTTATGATTAAATAATGATCATTATATATCTCTGGTTTCGGAGCTTCTTCTTCCAAGCACCAGGCAGCTCGAGATTCTTTTACACGTCTGTAGCTGCTCATCTAGCCTCCAGGCTACATTAGCCACTACTAGCATAACACACCCCAGCCTTGGACCCAACTGTTAGTAGTTGAGTTGTATTATGGGTAAATGGTAATGGTAAATGGACCTGTACCCAAAGCGCTTTAACACTACATTCATTCACCTATTCCCACCCATTCATACACTGATGGGAGGAGCTAAGGTTCCACCTGCACATCAGTAGTAACTAACATGCACACACATTCACACAACGTAGGCACAGCTTCAGGAGACATACATGGTTATATGTGGCGTACAGAAGGTTGGCTGCACACAACCCACGATGATATTAGCTGTTGCCTCCAGAGGCTGAATCGTCGTCAGACCGATAGCCGGTGGGTTCCCGATTGCTTTTATCTCGACTAGGCGGGACAATGACAAAACCTTGAGTCCTTATTGGTATTCTTTACTTTGAAGTGATGAGTCACACAATTGTTGCCCAACTGTCCACATGAGTGAGCATGCTTTAGACATTGAATCAGAACTATGAACAGTATTAAACTGCCTGCTGTTCGGTTGTCAGGATCAACACTCAGAGCAACAGCGATCGTGTTAACTGGTGACTGAGAAATAGTTCCCCTTAGTAACCTACGTAAATGCTTGTTGAAGTTAATCAACAAACAAAAGTCTGAATATTGAATTGTTTGAAGGCTTTTATGAGGACAGCTACATGTTTTCAACACATGCCATCAGATCAACCATGGACGCATTTGGCTGAGTCACCACTTAACACTGTCGCTGGTTCAACCGAAACACTGGAGGCGTATGTGTCAGCAAGCTATGTGACAGACAAGAGCAAAGACAGGTATGCAGGGACAGACAGGACATACAGACAATAGCAAAGTCAGGTTTGCGGGGACAGACAGGACAAACAGGACAGACAGACGAGAGCAAAGACAGGTTTGCGGGGACAGACAGGACAAACAGGACAGACAGACGAGAGCAAAGACAGGTTTGCGGGGACAGACAGGACAAACAGGACAGACAGACGAGAGCAAAGACAGGTTTGCGGGGACAGACAGGACAAACAGGACAGACAGACAAGAGCAAAGACAGCCACCCCTTTCTCTGACTTTTCGCTGAGACCAAAGTCTTTTCTTTTCATTAGTTTTGATACCAAAACCCTTACTTCTGCACATAGATCTGTTGTCTGTTTCCAGGGCAACAGGTGCCCGACAAGTGCAATAAGACAAATTATGTCCAAGGCCCGAGGCTGCTTCCTTCCCCTGCCGTGAGTGGAGCATTTATAGCGTGTTTGGAGCTCTCATGCACATATAGATCAAATAATAAATGGGCAGTGCGGAGAATCCTTCACGCTGAGGAAGCTTTAACCTCCCGTTAAAGCTTTTCTCCAGAAAAGTGTGTGGAAAGCTCGGTTGTGTCCGTGAACCGTCTGGAGTTTTTAATCTGAGCCCGCTGCCATTGTGGATGACTGTATCACTAGATCACTCTCTGCTGCACGGCGGTAATTCATCTCACCTCGGGCCCGACTGACTGAGGCCACCTCGGATTTACAGGGAGCACAATGGATAAACAGCCGCTGTACTAACTGTAAAAACACACTGTTCATTGTTGAGCGCAAACATGGAGACGAAGGTGGGGGGGAGGCACAAACGAAGCCTGGGGCCCAGGGAGAGGCTTCCTTTACTACATTATTGGTGAAATTATTTGCACCCAAATGTCTTTATTTATGCAAAAGAGAGCATAATATTCAGGCAGCAAGTGACAACTCAAAATATAAAACTATAATGGATTCTAATGCAGTCAGGCTCTCAGGCACTGTGTGTCCCTTTCAAATATTTATTCTCCTGTAGCTTGACTTTTTTCTCATTTAATCTCTGCTGAGTCAGCGCATATGTAGGAATGATTTACTCCTCTTTGTGTCTGTTGTTTGTTGAAGTATCCTCCTCTTTAAATGTGGCATGGATTCTCAACCTCTCACATGTTCTCTGAGATGTGGAGAATAATGTCGTCAGGCATCGAAATAAAGTCAAGTTAAAGGGTCAAAGCATCAGAAATACAAACAGGCAGTGTTGGGCCGATGAAGCTGTATTGAGTGCTGGCTCAGTGACTGCCTGAGGTTTGGGTTTTGGTAAAGGCCTCTCGACAGTCAATGTTCAGCTCAATCTGGGCTCATTGAATGCCTTTACAATAAGTCAATGGATAGGTGCACTGAAACGTTGTTATCTCAAGATAACAAAGTTCGTCTTTTCAAGATAACGAATAATTAACTTGATCTGATTTGATAGCCAGGATGTTAAATGGACCGTGTTTTTACCCTTCTACATGCATTAGGTGAAAAAGGTTTGCTATTTCATCTGTTTTAAACAATGTAATTACATAAAACCTTTGTAAAATGCTATGTTAATATTATCATTCTATTATTAGATCTAAATTGTATAATGTATTATTAGTTTGAATATTTAAAGGTTGGTTAGTCCTTAAAAGCACCTTATTCATAGAAATGAAAAATGAATAAATACATATAAATGGTGCTCACTAAAGGCTTTCTTGTGTCAGCTGGTGATGGAGCTCTCAGGTCACAGGGGTCAACCTGACACCTCTTCCTGTGGACACAGAGACTTTCCGGATGCTGCTGCCCGCTGTGTTCTCTTCAGACCGTCGCTTGACTGAAACGTGACACCTGCCCGGCAGAAGATAACGCATCATGTTCATCTGCAATTTTCCATGGAGGAGCTGCAACATTTATTCAGAGACAAGACCCGAAAGCTGCACTGCTCATTTCCAACTTCAACTCTGCTCTGGTCACCAACAGCTGTCTGCTCTCAGATCATCCCCCGTCACTCTCTCTCTCACTGAGCAGCAATAGCAATTGCTATTGAGGAATCTGATCAGATGATTGTGCGCAGAGGCAGCTTTAAAACATCACAAGCATAGACTTCTATACAACCAGAGAAGTCACCTCCTGGTGGCCAGTAGAGAGAATGCAGCTTTAATACATGAAGCATATACTTCTATACAACCAGAGGAGTCGCCCCCTGGTGGCCAGTAGAGAGAATGCAGCTTTAACACATGAAGCATAAACTTCTTTACAACCAGAGGAGTCGCCCCCTGGTGGTCAGTAGAGAGAATGCAGCTTTAACACATGAAGCATAAACTTCTATACAACCAGAGGAGTCGCCCCCTGGTGGTCAGTAGAGAGAATGCAGCTTTAACACATGAAGCATAAACTTCTATACAACCAGAGGAGTCGCCCCCTGGTGGTCAGTAAAGAGAATGCAGTTTTAACACATGAAGCATAAACTTCTATACAACCAGAGGAGTCGCCCCCTGGTGGTCAGTAGAGAGAATGCAGCTTTAACACATGAAGCATATACTTCTATACAACCAGAGGAGTCCCCCCCCCCCCCCCTCCCCCGGTGGTAACAGGCGACTGTGGGTCAGTGCAATGCAAATTTTACTATGATGTTCCCTTAAATCCCATCACGATATTTTATGACTTTCACAAAAAGATTGCAAGAGGACTTTTGGCTTTTAAATTGGTATCGAATTTCGACTCGACATTCAAAGCATCAGTGTGGCCCTTAAAAGCTGCAGGGACACGCCGGGCCAGACTGGGAGGCTACCGCGGGCTGACCCGACCATCTTTTATCGCACTGCTCCAAACTGGAGGCTGAGCATCGTCTCCCACGGATGAGAGCTGCTCGCGGAGCGGTCTGTGGATGAGAGTTTAACGGTGCAGCGAGACCCCCAGACCCCCATTAGAAGCTATGCAGTGTCAGATCAAGTTTAAATGCTCTGGCCACTTACACAAGAAGCAGACCACACTGTACATTAAGTAAAGCTTTCTATGGCGAGGCTCCTTGGTCAGCCGGGATGCTAACTGCTCGCGTCCAAAGCATTATAGCTCCCATCAAAAAAATACAAATCCCCCCCTACCCCCCCGTGCATTGGTTCTCACTGAGCTCGGACTCTTTGTCTAACACGCAGCGCTCAGCAGCTCTTTGAGTGCACACAGACTAGACCGTCGGAATGCTTTCCAGGCTCCTCCTGACTGATAAATGCACCTCGCCTGGAGGCAAGATTAGTCATCAGCCTTCTCATCTCTTAAGGCTGGTTAACCATTTAGCGTAGTAACTCCACCAGGCTCTCCGTGAACTAGGTCAACCTGTAAAGAGATTTCAGTGGCATCACTGATCTCCCAGTGACCGTGTGTGGAGGTGTAGTGGAACTCTAGTGGTAACTGCTGTTACACAGATGTGTTACACAGATGTGTTACACAGATGTGTAACAGCCATTGCAGAGTGATGTGTGAAATGTGTGGAATGACAAAATGGTGGCAGTGGCAAAAAAGAAAATTATGAAGTAAATCAAACATTTTTACCCATCTTAAGTCAACATTTTGGTTAAAAAAAAGTAATTATATGATGAAATGATCAGAAAGCTTTTTGCACATGCAACAAAAAAGCACAGACTGAACACTAAGCTCAACAATCTGGAGCCAGCCTGCAGTCATCCACTTCCTTATCTGCCTGCTCTCACTCCTCAGTGTGTGTTGCAAAAGAAATGTGCTGGAAATAGATCCTTTACTTAAGTACAGTATTTATTTCACTACACATTGATTTTATATAAGATGTCACGACCACATACCGATTTTATATAAGAGGAAGCATTGATTTAGCTTCCATCTGGGCTCTCCTCCCCGGGGCAGTCTGGTGGCGTTTGGCCCGGCAGGTCTGGCTGGTTGCTCGTTGGTGGGCGCTGATCGCCTCAATGTCCGCTGCTCTTAACTCTCACGCTTCCTTTTCAGATGTTGACGATCATATGCCATTAGTGATATGCACGGAAAAAAAAATATATATATAAACAAAGATGTTCAAAGTTCATGAGCTCCATGTACATGCGCTGCCGGTGCCATTGCAAAAAAACGAAGAAAAACTAAAGTGAGATGTCACAATCACACAATGATTTTCTAAAAGATCGACCCCACACTGAGTTTAGTGTTAGAAGACATTAGTTTGTCTCGACTGGACAACATGCTCCACCGCTACTGGTTTTGTGGTTTTGTGGCCACGGCTTCGCTCCGCAATCTGTGGGTTGAGATCTGAATCCTCGAGGGCCAGAACACAGGATTTACATCCTGGTCGTGGAACAATTCAGTGACTAAAGTCACAAAGCGCTTTGTTGGTTCTTTGGAGTTTTTTCATCACCATTAAACCAAACATTCAATTTATGTGGTCGACAATTATTTCCAAACCCGTTATTTTTGTCAATTTCACATTAATAATTGTTTATGCCAATTCACTTGATTCTTATAATTTATGGTCCACATACATATTAGCACAAGAAGTACTTAACATTTTGGTCCAGACAAAAGTATTTACAGTCCAGAATAAATGTATAACGGTGTCTGTGGAGGGAAAATCAAACCCAAGAGACACAAAATATGCAAAATGAAGCTGTGATTCTGAAAATGCTAAATTGACAGATTCTTTGTTCAGGCAGCTGTTATCATAATGGGTGATCGTAAAACAATGACTTTGATGCATGCAGGTTAAGTGCCTCGCTTGAGGACACTTCATTAGCATCTGCGCGTCGAGGTAGAGTGTTTGGCTGAAAACTGGTTTGTGTTTCTTTACATAATTCCTCTCATAAAAGGACATTGTGTGATGGAACTCTGTCCAGCCTCGAGCATCCTTTATGCCATGTGTCATTGACATGCATGCACACACACACACACACACACACACTCACACCCACGCACACACACTCACACACACGCACACCCACGCACGCACACACACTACATCAGGGTGTACAAACATAGACCATCAGCTGAGATAGTGGTCTAATTCAAGTTGTCAGATAGGAGTTGGGATGAGAGCAACGAGTAATCAAGGAGACAGACGAGAGAGAGGAGGAGGAGGTGAGTGCAGAGAGAGAAAGAGAGAGAGAGAAGGCAAACTATAAAACATGAAAGCAGAGGGAGGAAGGTTTGCACTAGTATCTGAGTCCCCTTTGAGAGGGGGAAGAGAGAGATTAGAACTGAATTAGAAGCCCAAACCAAAAGAACAACATGCTGCATGTGGAGTGGGCTGTGACACAGAAGCAGCACACTGATACTGATAAGTAGGACCACATATACAGTTATTTTATTGACGGGAATTCACAGCATGCAGCCTGTCAAACTGATGAGAGCCACATGATAGGCTCATATGTTCTCTCTCACTGCCAATCAGTAGAGAGACAAATCATAACCATTGCATTAAATGAAGGTTATAAGAGAAACAAGAGAAAAGGGGATGCCGTGTCACAACCTTTTTTGCTCGTAACCCCTTAATAAAATGGAATGTCAGCTTGTCACAGATGTGAGCAATTCAATCAAACAGATTTTTCTTTCTTCTGAGTTTGATATAAACTATTCCGCCGTAGCACCTAAACCACCCAACCACCTAGATGTCCACTTGAAAACACAACAATAGAGTTCTATAGTGGAGTTTGATATATCAGGCGTTGACACAAGGCTTTTGTGTACTTTAATAACTCAGTACCAAGTACTACCAGTCAAATGATAACTGCAATCAATCCTTTTTGTGCCCAGATCTAGCAAGAATTCTTTGATTTAATGCGTTGTGTGATTGGCCCACTGCTGCAGCAGCTACAACCCATACAGCTGGGACTGGCTGCCTGCACACGGCTCTGAACACGGAGATGTCTGAGCCGGTGGCTAGGAGCTAACAGTGCAAGGAGCTAACAGTGCAAGGAGCTAACATGGCAAGGAGCTAACATGACAAGGAGCTAACAGTGCAAGGAGCTAACAGTGCAAGGAGCTAACATGGCAAGGAGCTAACATGACAAGGAGCTAACAGTGCAAGGCGCTAACAGTGCAAGGAGCTAACATGGCAAGAATGTAACAGTGCAAGGAGCTAACATGGCAAGGAGCTAACATGATAAGGAGCTAACAGTGCAAGGAGCTAACAGTGCAAGAAGCTAACATGGCAAGGAGCTAACATGACAACAAGCTAACAGTGCAAGGTGCTAACAGTGCAAGGAGCTAACATGGCAAGAATCTAACAGTGCAAGGAGTAACAGTGCAAGGAGCTAACATGGCAAGGAGCTAACATGAAATGACAAGGAGCTAACAGTGTAAGGAGCTAACAGTGCAAGGAGCTAACATGGCAAGGATCTAACATGACAAGGAGCTAACAGTGCAAGGAGCTAACATGTCAAGAATCTAACAGTGCAAGGACTAACAGTGCAAGGAGCTTACATGCAAGGAGCTAACAGTGCAAGGAGCTAACATTGCAATGATCTAACATGGCAAGGAGCTAACAGTGCAAGGAGCTAACAGTGCAAACAGCGCTAACAACGGCAACAGTGCTGAGAGGGCTAACAGTTTTAATCTGCAATGCCACTTTAGCGGCGACATCACAGAAAGGGCACAGGTATTGGTATTGTAGTTATTACGGATACCCGGTCCTATTTGATCCACACACAATCCATAATTAATACATAAAGACACAACATGCTTAACTCCCAATCTTGCTGGATCCTTAATGTAGATGATAAAAAAAGAAACGACTGACAGCACCGTCATTTTACTTTTTATTATTGATGCCATGCAGACGCTCCTCTTCACCGTGTATTCTGGCAATTCCCAGGAAAACCAGGATCCGTGAGCAAAAGTGTTCTTTTCATAATCACGATAAATCCCTGGTGTCTCGGCACTTAAAATATCCGGAACCACAGCTTGAGAGAATGAAGACGCCATGGTTTTTACATCATGTGATGTGCTTGGAAAGGTTGTGGCTCCACCCCGTTGGGATGGATTCGTTGCGTGGGTTGCGGCCTCCTATAATTAACCCTTCCTGTGTATATTGATTGGGGAATTACCAGAATAGACACCAAAGAAAGGCGTCATGCCCAAAATATCTGAGTGGAAATATTAAAAAAGTTCAATTGAAGTGCCGTCCTCGTCTTTCCTTCTTTATCATAATACATATATGAAATGATCTAATCCTTGAAATAACTCTTTGTATAATGTCACAATAATACCATGTTGCCTAGAAATTTATACATCCAATTACTTGCATTGCGTGGAAGCAGCCCAACAAAAAGGGATGCATACGGGCTGACGAGAGAGACATTAGAGTGCGAGTGGAGAAGAGGAGGGGAAACATCGAAGCAGAGCGATGGAGAGAAAATAGACGTGTCGAGATGAAGAGAAAAAGACGCCTGAGGGGAAATGTAACGATAGGGAAGAGAAAAGGCTTTAAGAGAGTGAAGGCTGCAGAAATGGGAAGGACAGTGGAGAGATGGGGGAGTGGATGTTTGAGATAAAGATAAAACAAAACAAGGCTGAGAGATGGACGGAGAGACAATATGAAACAGCAGCAGAGAGGCGATGGGGGAGGGAGACCAGGGTCACGGGAGGGAGAGGAGTGAGACAGTGAAGAGGAAGAGAGAGATGAGAGGAGCGAGTGAAGTGGAGGATGGAGGAGTGCGGTGATCAGTGCTGGGCTGCAACCCCACTTAGTGACCAGGCTGAAAGCTTTCCACTTCAGCAGCGTGCTGGATACACGCCTGACACTGCCAACACTCACACTCACACACTCACACACGCACACAGGCGGGGTGACTGATGCCGACTTCAGTACCGTCACACACACCTGTTCACATCACACAACTTAGTTTAAAGAAGCGCAAGGAAAGCTTCGGGGATAAAGTCGCAGCTTTCTTATGAATCCAAATGGCATCGGGCTCCATCAATGGCGCCTCTTCCATCCAACATACACCACGCATTCCTCCTACACACACATTAAGTCCTGCTATCTCGCTGTGCTCCGAGGCTGATGAGTCAGAATAGAAAAGGGACAGAGCTGCGGCGGTTTTCTGTGGTTACCCTTCAGTAATTATGTTTATTGAAGTCTTTACAATTCTGTTTTCCCACCGCCGTTTGCCAGAACTGTAACAGTTCAGCTCCACACCTTCTTTCTGTTAATAGTTGTTTTCATTAGATCTGTTTGTCTATTAACTCTCTTGTCATTTCAGACCCGGTCATTCACACCTGATCATCCTTCATTCCCTTCACCTGGTTCTCACGCCCATCTCACCTGCAACCCATTCCCTCGTTAGTCACTCACTACTTAGGTTCCCTCACTTGTCCTCTGCCAGATTGTCTTGTGTTTTGAGACCAAGTTCTCTAGTAAAGGATTATTATTTGCTTACTCTGTTTTGTCCATTGTGCTTGGGTCCCTGGTCTTCGATCCGTGACAAGAACGCCAGCATGTGACGTGTCGGGCACCGACTGGGCTCGGTGAGCTGCAATGCTGCCCATGTTTGGTTCAAATCAAAATCTCTATTATTGTGAGCGGAAACCATATCTTTAAAATCCCAACAGAAGGCATTAATAATCACTATCCTTTCTGTAGCTTGGTGACCGGCATCTCATATAAAGCGTCATTTAATTTATTAGTTTTGTGAATATTTGTATTCTTTTCATCACATCCCATGTGCAGAGCTCAACCAACAATGAATGTATGAACTAACAACTGTGTGTGCGTCAAAGCCTGATACATCCTCCTCCTATGAGCCACAGAGTGCCATTAAAAACACATCAATGAGTCTCCATGTTTTACTGTGACATGTTCCTTCAATAACACTCACACACACAGTCCTGCTGCCCCAAATACTCACTGGAGCACCGACTGTGGATTAATCCGCTGCTGAAAATAGTCCCCCTTTCTGAGTGAAGTTTGATGAAGACGACAGTGGAAGAGCAACTTCAAAGTCTTCGTCTCGTTTATTTCTTCTTTTTAACTATTTAGAGACAAACTAAAATGCTGTTGTTTTGGTCAATTCACAGGATTTGTTGACAATGACAACAATATAGATTGTGTTTCCTTTAACTTAATTTCACAAAGACATGAAGTTTGGTTAAAAGCAACCAGCCATTGCTATGGCCTGGCAGGTGTTAACCGTAACCAGGTTGTCAGGGTCCAATGGATTTGTTGTTGTTTACTGGTAGCCCATGAGAACGTCTTGATACCTCCAATGAGTTGAGGAAGACCTCTGCAACATTATGAAATTGCCGTGTGGAAATTGCGCTGCTCTGCTGTCAAGTTTATACGGCAATGCCTTTCTGAGAATATTACCTAGATTCTAAAAATGGGAAAGGGGAAATATTGGGAAAGGTTAAGATGATATTGGATTTAAGAACAGGAAAGGCATTTTAATTTACCACGATAAGAATCTATCATGGCATGTGCTGCTGCTGCTTCTGTGTCTTCATGTGAATCCTGCCCTCGGGAAGTACTTGGTTGCTCATTAGCACCACCTTCTCCACCTGCGTCAGATGACTTTTCTCCTTTAAACAAATCTTTTTTTTTTGATTTTGTCCAAAAAAGGGGGCAAAAAATCAGATCCACGGTTCACATCTATCCATTCACTTCCTGCCCCTGATTCAGGTGTTGTTCATTGGAGGCTCGCCATGGTAGCCCATACACCTTGTCCCTTGTCACAGAAAAACACAAGTACACCTTTGGCTTAGCTGAAATACTTCGGTTTGTAGATCTGGGTCCGACTCGATCTCGACTCGCTCTGACGTCATGAACTCGTGGTCAATGATGACCTCAGGAGAGCGAGGCGGCCGTAGTTGCTCTCCACCGATGGTGAGACCCAATGCATGATGGGAAACGATTGGCTCTTAGATTTGATAACAAACACCATGTTATAGTATAAAATCCTATTTCTCTGTGTAGTTGTCATACTTAAGGCTTGATTGTTGGCTATTAAAAAAACAGATATTGTGTGATAATGACAATAATAAAGCTTACATATACAACACATATCAAATGATATGTAAATATAATAAATAAATAAATAAACTAAACAACAAGAAGTCAACAGATCGGCTCTAACAGGAAGTAACTATTTCTCTGACTTCCTGTACATTTTTTGAAGCCCCCCCGCTGATCACGTCTACTTTCCAGACGAGGCGCAGTCCGTCTCTGTTGGTCACTTTGAGCTGTGCCACAGTTGCATGAGGCTTCACGTTTTCGCATGATTAAATATGGCCCTCTGTCTGGATTGACTGGACAGGAAAGGATAAGGCTGGCAAAAGGTTTCCAAAATAAAAGATTCACGTACCCAAAATCAATGTTATAAATATTATATGATTTAATTAGTCCAACAATTTCCCTGAGGATAAATAAAGTTATTCTTGCATTTATGTTGTCTGACATCATCCTGGTCAGGCTAATAGTGAGAGTTGCTCAACGGAGGCAACCAGAGGGGTCATGTGAGGATCTGAGCCAATCGATACATTGCCCTTTGGATGGTCATTATCACACACAACAAGACTTTCTCCAGACTTCCCTCACTGGCTACACAGCGCTTGATGAACTGTTCAGTTGGAGACTGATTTATTCTGTGAGTAGATTGAATGTTTCTTCATTCAGTGCAGAGACGGGGCCCGTTGTCATGTTAGAGCCTTCGGTGTTTCCCCCTAATTACCAATAGTCTAGGCTCGCCACAGTTCCATTTGAAATAAAAAGCTTCTTTATCTAGTGAAAAAACTAATTACTGGATGCACATTTTTTGGAAAATGTTCTGGAAAAAGGACCCTGTAGACTTTTACTTAAACATACACATTTCTCTGCATTCACTGCTCAGCAAAACACATTGTGCGTGTGCCTGAGGTCACAAAACCACATTTCAAATCCAGGGTTCTTTACAACTACGTTTACTCGCTTGGGGTCTTCTTCTGCTCTTCCTTCGTTGGCACACTGCGGCCCCCTCGCGTCACAAGAAGGGGAGGAACACCTGGTTAGGGCAGAGGTGTAGCCAGGAAGGAACTTTGGAGGGGTCCAAGGTAAGTTGAGTTATTTCAAGAGAGACGACGGCAGAGCCCAAACGTATTTTAGGGCCCTAGCATATTTGCAATGTGAAACCAAAACCGATTGAATACACAATGTAAAAAGGCGTTTCCAAAGCAGTTTCTCTCTGACTGAACTGTGTGCCGTTTGTTCAAAAGCTTCAAACTTAGCATACTTATACTTCCTTCTTAAGTTGGCCTCCCCCGGTAATATGCTTGTCCTTCTGCTTACATTTTGTACACAAGGGCGGAAGCACATGACCAGCGCTAGCACCTGGCCGGCTCGTCCTGGACGTTCCTACTGGATGGGGCAGACTTCAGAAAGCTGTGTGACACGATTATCTGACGTGTCCAAGCATCTTTTGTCCATGAAACAGCAAGTTGAGTGACAGTCTGCGATTTAGAAGGATGTAAGCAATAAGGAGTAGTGAGCTTTCTGACAATGAGTATTCAAGGAGACAGACACTCAGGAATGTCACACCCTGCACTGGGAGAAATATTTTTAATTAAACACTTTTTTATTACAACTTTATTACAACCGGATGTTCTTCGAGTCCCCCCAAAGGTTTTTGAACACAACAATAACCACACATAATCTTTCTCTATGGAAATTTAAAATTATTTCTCAAATACCGTAAAAAATCTCGGCGTTATCTTTGATCAGGACTTGGCCTTTAACTCCCATGTGAAGTAAATCTCAAGGACTGCATTTTTTCATCTACGTAACATTGGAAAAAATCAGGCCTCCTGCCTCGGTGGGCCTGCTGATGCCCCCCCCTCCTACTCTCTTGCTCCTTCTGTTTAATGGATTATGGAGGTCTGGATCGTGGTCCATGCCTACTACTCATTATTCATAATTTCTGTCATTCATTGAATGTGTTGTAACTCTGTAACGCTGTTCATCTGTCCACATGACATCTATTATCTGTCCATCCGGGGAGAGGGATCCTCCTCTGTTGCTCTCCTGAAGGTTTCTTCCCTTTTTTCCCTGTGAAAGGTTATTTTTGTGGAGTTTTTCCTGATCCGATGTGAGGTCCTGGGACAGGGATGTCGTATGTGTACAGATTGTAAAGCCCTCTGAAGCTAATTTTTAATTTGTGATATTGGGCTATACAAAATAAACTGAATTGAAAAAAGTGTGTGGAACCAAAATGACAAATTTGTTTTACAATCTGGACAGAAGCAATATATGTCATGTATACAGAATGAACAGCATTACAGAGTTACATAAACACATTCAATTAATATGACAGAATATATGAATAATTCGTAGTAGGCATGGACCACAATCCAGACCACCACAATGCATGAAATAGAAGGAGGGGGGGAGCGCATCAGCAGGGCCATGGCAGGAGGCCGGCTCACCAGGCAGGAGGCATCAGACACAGCCAGGTCCAATATGGACCCTATGAGACTAGGGAAGCAGTAATGTGTAATGTAGAGATGTAAATTCAGCCTATAAGCCTATAACAATATATCTAGGGGCTGGACCAGGGCAAACCTGATTCAGCCCTAACTATAAGCACTATTAAACAGGAAAGTCTTAAGTATATTCTTAAATGAAGTGAATGTGTCTGCCTCCTGGACTGAAAGTGGAAGCTGGTTCCATAAAAGAGGAGCTTGGTTACATGCCCGTCTTTCAATCAAGAGGTTGGCAGTTCAATCCCCGCCCTAGTCGATGTGTCCTTGAGCAAGACACTTAACCCTGCATTGCTCCCCGTAGCTGTGTCTACGGTGTATAATGTAAAGTGTCTTTAAGTATCTTGAAAAGCACTATATAAATTAAATGGATTATTATTATTATTATTAGATGTACAAGGGCACACAGCCATCTCCTCCTTGCTTTCAGGGCTCCGCAGACAGCACTGGGTAGGAGGACAAGACCATTAGTGGGCTCCTTTGACTCTACATAGCTCTGACTTTTTCCACAATTTTTCTATTGAATCGCTTTTTTTAAAGTTACTTCTTTATCCATCAGATGAATGGAGTTTAGAACTTTATAGCATCATTGTGTCCACAACAGCAATTCCGTTTTTCTCAGTGGATTTGTCATCTGTGAAGGTTAAAAAACAAATGTAGAACAAATGTGAATCCAAAATGGATGCTATTGGCCATGTGGGAAATTATCTTTCCAGTGATTTAGCCACACAATGCTGCACAATGGCTTCTGGGAATTTTTGTTTCAAGTAATTCATCCTAGATCTTTGAGGATTTTACCTATTTTTGACCTTCAAATACAAGGTGGCCGCCTTGCGAGAGATCCCGGACGAGTCCCCAATTGTTACGTCCCCCGATTAAAGTCCAGAGGGATGAGGGGAGTAACAGTATATAGAAACCCAGGGTAAAAGAGTCAAGGGAAAGGATGAGTAAATAATAATAAATAAATCATGAAAGCTCACCCATGCTGTACTACAAGTACAAAGGGACATCTCAAAGGGTCAAAAAGGTAAAGGTTTGTGGTTGATGAGAAACAAACATTCGCTCTCCATCAAAGAATTACTGAAGATGAACCAACTAATCAATGAATAAATTAAATGACATGATGTATTTGTTTATTTAAATAAATTGGCATACATTTGTACATCAAAATCCTTTTATACCACTTTATATTTCTATTCTAGTGAGCATCAACCTATAAAGACTATGGTTTCTCTGTAAAAGTAACTGGACAAATTCATAACATGGGTCATATGTAGACTTCATTATGTCCAAAGCAGTTATTCTCTTTTCTTTGTCAATACTTGATGTTACTTTTTAATGAGATAAACATCCACGTGATAATCTCAATAACTCAAGTTGGGTGTTTTTGTAGTGCCGCACACACGTTGACCTTCCAGAACACAAAGATCCCGTCAAGGCCCTCACAGCTGATCAATACACCTTGAGAACGTCTGCTTGTGGGTTAATTATCACCTCTGAATGTAGTTGATGTTCTGCAAAGGCCGAGCATTAATCAGACCGCTGCACCTCACAGACACTGAATGACAATTTGTTTACGTTGATGAGCTACTATTGAATGTGTCATCAATGCAATTCTTGCTGTGCTAATCAGCAGTATTGAACAGTCCTCAGCGTCAGATATCTCTGAGGGAGACGATGTTTGCACCACGGCAATTCTTATCACATCTCACCCAGAATTGCTTAAGTCTTAACGTGTCAGTTCACACAGACAACGATATACTTGTCCATGTCTGTGTGACCCCTTCTGTTTCTTGACCATCCAGTCTTTTTTCTCTCATGTGCTTGGTGAAGCATCAACCCCACAGGCAGCAATTCAAATCACACAAATATTCCGCCTTTTTGTACATTATGACATTTTAACCGGTGTCTTCTTGATTGTTCATATGTCCCAGTTTCATGATAGATAGATAGATAGATAGATAGATAGTAAGTTAGGTACTTTCATCCCCAGGGGGACATTTCTTTGTAGCAGCAGCAAACAAGGTTACAATATATACAATACACTAAAATAAAATAAAATAGCAGCGCAGGACAAAAAATGCAAAGTACTGTATATACTGTGTATATAAGGGATTATAAAGTATATAAAGTGAAGCGTTGCAAGAGTTATTGATGTTGATTCAATTTGAGGAGGATCTGGCCAAAGGTGATTCTGCAGTTGGCAGGAATGTTCTCCTGTATCAGGAATGTTCTCTTGTATCTGGAATGTTCTCCTGTATCTGGAATGTTCTCCTGTATGTTCTCCTGTATCAGGAATGTTCTCCTGTATCTGGAATGTTCTCATGTATGTTATCCTGTATCAGGAATATTCTCCTGTATCAGGAATGTTCTCCTGTATCTGAAATGTTCTCCTGCACCAGGAATGTTCTCCTGTATCTGTCCTTGTGAAGCCGAGCTGAAGCAGTCTGTTGGAGAACGTGCTGCGCTGTCCCTGCAGGTGGTACAAAGGAAATGAAAAAACAGAAAGCTGAGTCACACCCTGAAATGCAGTCACTTAGAAGACAAGTGAAAGCATTAGAAGATAAAATGAGTGTCATGGCGATGAACTTCACTGTTGATTCCCTACGAGAGACTACGTCCCCGTTCAATCGATACAAAGGTGCACCAAGCCACAAACCTGTTCCATTCAAAGTGCAGTCGTTCAGTAAGCCTGATGAATACTTCTGTTACCGATGTGGAGAGAATGGACATATTGCTCCAAGGTGCACAGGACCCGAGAATCCACAGAAAGTCATCAAGAGACTCATACGTCTGGTGCGAGCAGCACCAGAGGGACCAAAAGAGAACCCAAATAACCCTTCAGGAGAGCAGCATATTGCTAGGGTCCACAAGGTAGAAGCCCCTGGAAAAGATCCCAGGCTGCCTGAGGGTCTAGTGGGTCCTTCAATGATTCACTCCATCAAAGTAAATGATCCTCCCTGCCAGGCTCTCATGGACAGTGGTTCTAACGTGACCATAATAATTGAGAGCTGGTATAACGAACACTTGCAGGATGTCCCTATACAGCCCGTGTTTTGCTTAGGTCTTTGGGGTTTGTCCGACACTGATTATCCTAACAAAGGTTATGTAGTGGTAGAGATGGAGTTTCCAGAAACATTGACAGGGGTGCAAGGACCCATAGTTGTTTTAGCTTTGATCTGTCCTGAGCCCAGGCACTACAACCAGAGCCCTGTGATTGTAGGCACCAACGCATCTCTGTTTCACCGACTGTGGGAACTGATGGAAGAAGGTGGCGATAAAAACATTGTTCATTCCATGCGAATCCAACTATTGTATGCCCCCATTTGAACTCAGTTTAGTCAGTCAGTGGCCATAGATCATGTTGTTGGACAAGTGAAATGGCAAGGACCTGGTCCACTCTCCATAGCCCCAGGTTAAAAGTGTTATGCTATCTGCAAGGTGGGCAGACCGGGCCCGGTGTCCAAAGACATTGTGCTGATTGATGCACCCACTCCACAGTCGCTCCCCGCTGGCGTGCTAGTTCAGCCAGGAGTGCTTCCGAATGCTGACATAGACACTAACCGTTTCACAGTGCTCATTCATAATGAGTCGCAAAAGAAAACCTCTATACCTATTGGAACTGTAATTGCAGAGATGTATGCTGTGGATACCATTACACCAGTCCAAACCTCTAAATTACCCGCAGATTCGATAGATCTAGATCTATTTGATTTTGGCGATTCTCCTATCCCCGAGGATTGGAAGACTCGAATCCGCCAGAAGCTAGCTGGCAAGCAGAATGTTTTCTCCCTACAAGAGTGGGATGTGGGTTTGGCCACGGGGGTGGAGCACCACATACACCTGCATGACCAGAGACCATTTCGGGAAAGTGCCCGCCGATTGGACCCCGCGGACATCAACAATGTGCGACGACACATACAACAGTTGCTGGCCGCTGGCATCATCAAAGAGTCCCGTAGTCCCTACGCCTCACCGATTGTGGTAGTTCGTAAGAAGAACGGAAGTATCCAAATCTGTATTGACTACAGAACCCTCAACCGACGCACAATACCGGACCAGTACACGATGCCCCGCATCGACGATGCCTTGGACTGTCTATCAGGGAGCAAGTGGTTCTCGGTATTGGACCTGAGGAGTGGGTACCATCAGATACCTATGAAGGAGGAGGATAAAGAGAAGACAGCCTTCATTTGTCCCCTCGGATTCTATCAATTTGAACGCATGCCGCAAAGAATAACCGTAGCGCCGGCAACTTTTCAGCGGTTGATGGAAAAAGCCGTTGGGGACATGCATCTCCTCCAAGTACTTGTATACTTTATTATCGATATTATCGTTTTTGGAAAAACGCTGGAGGATCATGTGCAGCGTCTTCTGAAAGTTCTGGATAGGCTAGAAGAAGTTGGTTTGAAGGTGTCGATTGACAAATGCTAATTTTGTCAGACTGAAGTAAAGTATGTGGGTCACATTGTTTCCGAGGCTGGGATTGCCACCGACCCTAAGAAAGTGGATGTGGTGAAAAACTGGAAGGAGCCCACCGATCTGAAATCACTGAAGTCATTCCTCGGATTTTGCGGATATTATCGCAGGTTTATTGCAAACTACTCTGCTATTGTCCGTCCCCTCACAGAGCTCACAAAAGGATATCCGCCCACTTGGCATGAGAAGAGAGATCCAACCAAGACCTACTTCAAAGAGTCAGAGCCATTTGGAGAGCGTTGGAACCAGGCTTGTCGAGATGCTGTCAAGAAGATCATTCTTGCCTCTGTGTTAACATTCGCTGACCCCACCAAACCCTACATTTTGCATGTAGACGCCAGCATGAGTGGTTTGGGCGCCGTTCTGAATCAGGAGTACCCTACACAATAACTGAACTGAATATAATAATCAGATTAGCAGCAGCCCTAGGTGAACAAATATATATGAATACATAGCGCAAACCCACCCTCACACACCCACACTGGCACACACACACTAACAAAACCCCTGTTGCAGGCCTGAGTCGTTGCTGGGGATCGTGGATGCCTAAAACAACAGTGGCCGCTTCACTTGTCCACACAAGCATCAAACAAACAAGGCACGGGCAGAGTGCGTTAGGTACTCACGACCAGGGAGTGTTCAGAGGGGAAGGTGAGGAAAAGCGGGTGGATGGTGGTCCGGTAGAACATAAAGGAACTCGCTGAAACAGCAGCGACAGTCTGGGCAGCAGACACAGGAAACAGCTCTCCGTCGTGATCCACGAGAGCTTCCCGGTCGTCTCTCTCCGACACAAGCGAGCGTCTCCTGCATCACATAAGTCACTTAAAGTCCATATGCGGATTCCTGGCTAGTTTACATGAAGAGCTAAACATCGCAGGCTAATGCTAATCGCGGCATTGTGTATCAATATAACAATCACAATGTATAGCAACAACAACAACAACAACTGGTCTTTACCTGTAGACCACAAAGGCAGCCCCGTGGGTAACTAGTAGTCAGCCAGGGCCAGACCGGATGTGCTCATGGTAACTCCCCCCGCGGGGCAACAGCTGTTGCTGTCTCCCTTAAAATGACAGACCTGGGACGTTAGGTCCCGCCCCTCTACCTAATAACGCGGCAGGATTGGCGGTTGGTCTCAGGACCACCCAGCCAACATCAGAAAATAATGACACAGTGATGAAGGGATCACTCTGCCAACCAAATAAAAAAAACCTGGCGAAACTGATTAACCAAACTATGCCCCATTAGCTGAACTAACTTGTGACTGGTGAAACACACTCTAATTTATGGGCGTTATCTATGGTTATGTAAACATGAAAACCTAACTTCCTCCTGACTGCTAATTAAATTAAATGATAAATTATAGGCTTATAGGCTGCTGGGGGATGTTTTAGGATACACTGAGCACCTATCTCCTCTTCTCTCTCTCCTTATGGATGAATTTACATCTCTCCATTGCACCTTATTAACTCTGCTTCCTCCCCGGAGTCTTTGTGACTTCACGTCTCATAGGGTTCATTGGACCTGGAGGTGTCTGATGCCTGGTGAGCCGGCCTCCCGCGTTGGCCCTGCTGATGCGCCCCGCCCCCATACTCTCTACCTCCTTCTGTTTCATGGATTGGAGTTCCATTCATACATTTTCATATTCATGTAATGTGTTTATGTAACTTTGTAATGCTGTTCATTCTGTACACATGACATCTATTGCATCTGTCCATCCGGGGAGAGGGATCCTCCTCTGTTGCTCTCCTGAAGGTTTCTTCCCTTTTTTCCCTGTGAAAGGTTATTTTTGGGGAGTTTTTCCTGATTCGATGTGAGGTCCTGGGACAGGGATGTCATATGTGTACAGATTGTAAAGCCCTCTGAGGCAAATTTGTAATTTGTGATTTTGGGCTGTACAAAATAAACTGAATTCAATTGAAGCTCCCCAGTCCTATCAAACTACTTCCATTCAGTATCTAACTTGTTTCAACACTACATTACATGTCATTTAGCTGACGCTTTTATCCAAAGTGACTTACAATAAATGCATTAATAATTAATATTGGGCTATACAAAATAAACTGAATTGAATTGAATGTCACACAATGAGAAGAGCTCTCTGTAGCGAAACATGAAGGTTCCTCCCATCATGTCACACCCAGGCAGAACACAGGACACAGATGCAGGGTTTTCCAGGTAAAGTTGTCTTTATTAGTAAGACTGACTCTCCAATAAATAAATAGGAAGAAGCATGGCTATAAAAGATTATCAAAACAAAGATCATTCCACTCTTGGAGGAAAACAAAAACACTCCCTAAAAACTGGAGGCACTACGAAAAATTATCTAAACCAAAATCACTCCTTACGGAGGAACAAAAGACTATGAAAACTTTAACAAATAAACTAAATCTAGGACACAAAACTTACAAAATCAAAATCACTCTCTTGGAGGAATCCAATGAAACAGAACGCGATGGCTTGGTATTCAAGGCTTTGTAACTATGGCAGGGCTAGAGGAACCGCAAGGACAGAAACAAAACACACTGGCACAGGACAAGGGAAGACGCCGATTATATGTACACATGAGGGAAGTGGAGAAACAGGTGGACACAATCAGGAATCAGGGAAGACAATCAGACTGGTGACACATGAGCAAGGTTAAGTGACCTGAAACGAGAGGAGAGTTACTATTTCAAAATAAAACAGGAAATGACAAGACAAAAAGATCCAACAAAATAAAACAAACCCAACAACTTCACCGCGGTGCGACACATCAATCCTAATTCATTGTTCACTCAATAGCTATTTCTAGAGCTTTTCACCCTATTGGATGTTTAATAAAAAACATGTGATTGTTTCACAGTGAATGTCCCTTATAGTGTAATGTGTTCTATGACCTCATCTGTTGGTTGTTGGAGTCATCAGCTGTAGTATAAAGAGACCGCCAATTGTTTTAAATGTCTAATAGCTGATGAAGTTACCATAGCCAAAACTTCATTATTTTTTGTGTTGGCAGCGTATAGGAGTAAACACATTTTTGACTAATGAGTCTTCGACACAACATGAAGGTGTAAAAAAGGGACATTTGAGTTTTTGGTTTTAAAATAGTAAAAACAGAAACTAAGGAGTGGAACCAAACTTGATCCTGTGTATAGTAAAATCACCTTTATTCGTATTGGGACATGTTACAGAGAGCTTTTCAGGAACACCCAAATCATGTTCTTCGATATTTGTCATTTCCTTGCTGAAGGCCTCTGCTACCGGTCCGGTTCCATCTTCATATTGGCAGGAATGTCACATTTTCTGACAGCATCCAAAATCCCATGGGGGACGTTCTGTCAAATTTGAATTTTTCAAAACTGACAATTGCACCCACTTCAGGCACTGCCTTTTTATTCTGCATGCAACTACGTGTGTATGTACAACCAAGTGCAACACCATGAATGCCTTCGAGAAGAGACTTTATAGAAAAGTGTTTTGTCGTTATTTCCATTTCAATGATTGTCTTGACCTCTTTTTGGACACTTGCTGAAACGGCTGATGCTACAAGCCCGTTCTCAAATGCTTGTTTAGTCACCACTGACTTATTCTGATGCCAGAATGGTTCCAAGAACGTCAGTGTGTGGCGTAGGGCCACTGACCAGGCGGTAACCTCCAGTTCGGAAAATTGAAGCCAATGTGGAAGTGTCTTAAAGCTGCATTCTTTCTACTGGCCATCAGGGGACGACTCTTCTGGTTGTATAGAAGTCTATGCTTCATGTGGTAAAGCTCCATTCTCCAGCTGCATTGACCACCAGGGGACTACTCTGATTGTATAGAAGTCCATGCCTCATTTGATAAAGCTACATTCTCTCTCCTGACCACCAAGGGGCGACTCCTCTGGTTGTATAGAAGTCTATAACTGATAATGATGGTCTCAATCTCAAATTTCAAGTCTTCTTCAATACAGCATGATGTAAGGGCAGGACGAAGACACGGAGATGTTGTGAAGTCCTTTGTTCTTATCACAACCTGAAACCACATGTTGCCTCCTGAACCCTCAGTACATAAGGGATATACATGCAATGTGAATTGTGACTTTTCAGGGCATCCTTGGGCAGACTCTTAGTGACTCTGTGTAACGATGCCTCTTCTTACAAGAATACATGATTTCATAGACAAGTGCTGTTTCTGTTCTTCGATATTTGTCATTTCAGCTTTAAAACACTCAACAAGGCAAAATGTGCTACCACAGTCTGAACACACGGAGGACCGTCATAGAGGACTGATGGAGTCCATCTCTGTCGGCTCCCCTTTCCGTCCACAACACCAGACAGAGCCATTCCACTAACTGATCCTAACGTTGAAGCAGACACTTTTTATCATGGGTCTTAAAACTTGCATTCTCTCTAATGTCCAACAGGTGGCGATTCCTCTGGTTGTATAGAAGTCTATGACAGAAAATCATGTTTCAAGTCTTCTTCAATACAGCATGATGTTCATTTAGTAACTTATGGTGCATTTAGAGTCAAATAAACCATAAAGCAGGATATGCTTACTGTGATTGACAGGTTGACACCAGAGCCTTCCTTATATGGTGTCTCTAAGTCACTCCTCTGCCATCCAAATATGGTCAAATACATTCACTGCCAAGATGGCGATGGAACAAAGCACGGAACTCGAGGCTTCATAGAATCAGTCCACAAAGCAATAGGTGACAGGTTTGTCTACATCTTATATACAGTCAATGGTTTACTGACACAGCTGTGATATGTGAGAAGTTGTGGGGGAGAACGCTTGTCTACAACGACAGACAACACATCAGTATACTGAGACCGTTACGATCTACTCACAGAGACCATGAGCCCTGGTACAGTATCACTGCCTCTACACGTTCACAATCAGCCACTCTCAAAAGATCTATCAAATATGCCTTGTGGAAAGGGAGAGGGGGGACATCTTAGTCACTCAACTACATAAAACATGGTTTACACAGTTGTTATTCACCCTGATGGGTTTGCCCTCCACAGTCAAGAGAGACATCTTACATTTTCTCAGGCTCCATTAGAAGGGTGGAAATGGAATCATGCTGGCACTGATCTATTGTTACCCCCCACCCGTCACCTGCTTAGGAAAAGAAAAGCAGAAATTGGTGTTGAATCCTGAAATTAGCCCTTAAACAGAAATCACTGTTCAGTCTTTATGGAGAAAAACAAACCACACAAGTCTCTAAAATAGACCTGCAGGACAAAAGAAATGCAACAGATGAGTGTTTTGTCTAATGAGATGGTGTGTTCGTGACAGAAGCGCTAATAATGTGTGGCGTTGCTCTGCAGACACCCACTCACATGCAGCCTCTCTGTCTCCGACACCGTGTGAATGTGATTTAAAGCTCTCCCCGGTCGATGGTTGAATCTTCCAGTCGCCCGCCTCTTTCAGCCAGGAGCCTTGAGTTTGATGGGTTGTCTTGCATATGAGCATTACCAAAGGCGGAGGTCTGAAGAACTAAACTACAGTACACAACATAATGAGTATGCAGAGCTCATCTTTAGCCCCGAGAAGTATTTTTATGTGGAAGCTGAGTTTTACAGAGTGATGAATCATTAAGCGTAGAGACAAAGAAAAAGTATGGGAAATGTACCTTATTTCAATGAAACAATCAATTAGTGTGTAAAGAATCAGCTATAATAATATATATAATCACAGATCCACATGTATGTTCCCATGTCTCCAACGGTAACGTGTTTGTTCTAGAAAGAGTTGTCAGACTGTTATTGTGTACAATGCTGCTAAAGATCTTGAAAAGTACAATTTAAAGTTTGCTAAAACCTGCAACAGTCTGCAGTGGAAAGTAACTAAGTACTTACTCAAGTACTTTACCTGACTATGTCCAATTGCCCTACTTCTTTTTTTCAGCAAAACTATTGTACTATTTGCTCCACTACCTTGATCTAACAGCTGTAGCTACTGGTTACTTTTCAAAATTAAGATTTTAGGATAAAATCAAATACATTGTAGATGAAACCAGTGATTCATTGTTGACGTGTGATCACTCACACAAAAAGCTGTTTCAGATGTTTTCCATGTCTCAGTTGCTGTTGGTTACACCAGTTGTCACATGGTTTTATTTCAATAACTTCATATAAGCCAATATTTCCCAACAAAAATCCAACATTCGAGAAAGAGAAAAGTCCACAAACTAAAAACACATCAGAGCTTTGTTCTTTTTTCTGATGAGCTCACAGATTTATTTGGGAACCACTGGACTAAACTAGCAAACTGTATTTAAAGTAGTTCCAACTAACTCCAACTTGAGCAGCTTCAACAGTAACATGCTGTTCTAGTATTAATGCTTCAATCAATCAATAACATATTAAGAATGGTATACTCAACGTCACAGGGGCCACATAATTTCACTTTCGATACTTAAGGTATATTTTGCTAAGATTTTCAATACATAACTTTTATTTGGAAAATAGTATTTTTACATTGATGTAGTGATACATTTCAGATCTAAGTACTGGGTACTGTGGTGGAAAATGTATCATTAGTGTTTTTTATTAATGTAACAGCTCATCTTCTTATTGTATAGTCCTCTTGTATTTTGTATTTCTCCCTATCTTTCTCCACTCAGGAATGCACCACAACACCATCTGGGAAAGCAGACAGAACCTGTTCACATGGACGCCGTGGGAAGGAGGAAGGAGCAGGAGGGGGAGGAGGGAAGAAGGGCAAACACTTCATCAATAATTATGACTGTATAATACCATGTTGCACTATCTTTTCTGGGTCAGACCTCCTAACCATTTGTGGGATGGAGCTGTGGTCATTCAATTGAATTATTCCAAGTTTCTGTTTAATAAATACTTAAAGACATTTAAGTGTTTCGACATTACACTTGTTTTTGGAAAGGTTCATTTCCATCACAGGTACCCCCAAAGCACATTGTCTTATGACTCCACAAAAAGCCACAACTTTAACCATTGAGTTGACAGACAGACGGGCAGCGTTCTGTGAAATAAAACAAATTAAACTCAATGACCACTGGCTGGTTCAGCCGCTCTGGAGTCTCGTTATCAAACTCCCTGATGGACAGTCTTTCCCTGGTTGCATTGCTGATGTTGCTGATTTACACTTCATTTCCCATTTCTCCACCTTAGATTGAATAAATTCTACTTGTCGTTCAGTAAATCTTGAGTGGACTCCTTCTTTGTCACATTCCGAGCCAGTTTGTTACTCATGGATGCTTAATTGTTGGTATGTTCGACCAATCTGATTTATGTTTGTTACCAATAAATAGAGTTTATCTGCCTTTTTTAAAAGCCTTTGGTGTTAAGCATTGTGGACAAGGTTTTGAGTTACAGGGTTTGCGAAACCATTAGTTTAAGATTTAATAAGCATGTTGTTTGGCTAAGAATGGTCACATTTCAATTTTTAGGAGTTTGTAGGAGACATGCATCTCCTTTGAGGCCATAGTAGTTTATCTAAACAGGAGACCAACCACTTTGTTTTCACATTAGTGTTTCAAAGAATGTTGGGAGTAGAGAAAAATCTTGACAGGACTTCACTGGTTATCGAACAGTTGCTGGAGTAAAATCGGTCTGAGGACTAGGGACAAACAAAGTCACGACTGTTTCCTGTGCTGGCTCCTCATTGGTGGAACGAGCTCCCCATTGACATCAGGACAGCAGAAAGTCTCTACACCTTCCGTCGCAAACTAAAAACACATCTTTTTCGACTATACCTTGGATAGGGAAGGTAGCGCCGTGGTAGCACTTTAGTAGAACTTAAATGTCTCTTACTGATAGCACTTTGTAGTTTAACTTTATTGAAGAAATTGTACTTGTTTGATTCTTGTTGTTCTGAGGCAAACCTGATTCAGCCCTAACTATAAGCACTGTTAAAGAGGAAAGTCTTAAGTCTATTCTTGAATGAGGTGACTGTGTCTGCCCACCGGACTGAAAGTGGAAGCTGGTTCCATAAAAGAGGAGCTTGATAACTGAAGGCTCTTGCTCCCATCCTACTTTTTAGAACTCTAGCAACCACAAGTAGCCCCGCATTTAGTGAGCGCAGCTCTCTAGTGGGGCAATATGGTACTACAAGCTCCTTAAGATATGATGGTGCATCACCAATCAAGGCTTTGTAGGTGAGGAGAAGAATTTTAAATGTGATTCTTGATTTCACAGGGAGCCAGTGCAGAGCAGCTAATACAGGAGTAATGTGATCTCTTTTCTTAGTTTTTGTGAGTACACGAGCTGCAGCATTCTGGATCAACTGGAGGGACTTAAGAGACTTATTAGAGCAGCCTGATAATAAGGAGTTGCAGTAATCTAGTCTAGAAGTAACAAACCAGTTTTTTTGCATCGCTTTGAGACAAGATGTGTCTGATTTTTGAAATGTTACGTAGGTGAAAAAAGGCGTCCTTGAGATTTGTTTTACATGGGAGTTAAAGTCCCGATCAAAGATAATGCCGAGATTTTTTACGGTGGTGTTGGATGCCAGAGCAATGCCATCTACAGAAACCACATCACCAGATAATTGATCTCCGAATAAAAATAACTTCCGTTTTGTCTGAGTTTAACATCAGGAAATTGCAGGTCATCCAAGTTTAATGAGCTGGGTGGTTTCTTCTGGCTTGATCTGATGGCTTGAGTATCATCTGCATAACAATGAAAGTGTATGGAGTGTTTCCTGATAATATTGCCTAAAGGAAGCATATATAAAAGGTAAAAATTACTCGAAGCATATATAAAGGTAAATAAAATTGGTCGAAATAATGTAGAAAGTCACACAACTGATCTACGACTAGTTTCTCAAGGATCTTAGAGAGGAAGGGAAGGTTAGAGATCGGCCTGTAGTTAGCCAACACCTCTGGATTAATTAATTCCAGCTACTTTGAAGGAATGTGGTAGCCTGATAGAAAAGCCACATTAATAATATCCAACAGAGAGGTGCCAATTAAAGGCAACACATCTTTAAGCAGCCTAGACAGGTAGACAGTTTAGAATTAGAAACCGTTGAAGACAGTTGGTCAAGGTTGATGGGAGAAAAGCCATCCAAATATACACCAGGGTATACAGCCGTTTCCAAGGCCACTCCACATGAGGACAGATTTACACTGGTTGAGGGCAAGAGATCATCAATCTTGCCTCTTGCTTCGGCTCTGTTGTGGCCATCTGCAACTTTACCATTGCTTGTGTTTCGGTATACATTAGAATTTAGTCTGTTTGGTGACGAAGTAGATGAGGTTAGCATTGAGGACATTGTTAACGGTCATTTTATGTTAGTGTCTGCAACCTGGTTGCTTGGCCTGGTGGATTTGCTAATGTAGTTCAATCAGGGAGAGACCAGTTAGATAAAGAAAGGATGCATGTTTATTGTTAACAGATGATATGAAATGATGAAGTCCCAGAGTCTTTGGCGCTTGGACTCTGTGGGGAGATTTGCAATTGAGGGCCGACGCCCCGATCAGCAACCAGATAGATCCCCCCGTGGAGTCCAGACCTCGTGGTGGCTGATGAGCTGATAGAATGATGAGTTGATAAAGCTGATGGATCCGTGAAGACTGGGCGGAGATGGGGAGGTGGAGGGGTGCGTAACAGCAGCATGAAAGAACTGAAGGTAGAGAGACAGTCACATTTAAATGAGACAGCAGCAAGATGATTGGCTAACCGTGTCATGGTTTCCGTGTGCTTATTGGATAGAGGGGATCAGCTGATCTGCGCAGCTGGTGTCATGATTGACGGCGCGGAACAATGACAGCAAGTAAACAATGAGTGAGCATGTGTGAGAAATGATTGGCAGGAATGTGAGGAATAGATGGCGGGCTGAGGGGTATGGTCTTCCTGTCTGAACTTGCGCTAGAGCTCCATTTGAGATGGACGGGAGGAGGGATACAGGGCAATAGTGGATGAGAGGAGAACACTGAAGAAATTATTGTCCATATTGGATAACCTGGACCACCCTCTCCACCACCTACTGCAGGGACAGCGGAGCACGTTCTCCAACAGACTGATTTAGCTCTGCTTCACAAGGACAGATACAGGAGAACATTCCTGATACAGGAGAACATAGAGGAGAACATTCCTGATACAGGAGAACATATTGTAACCTTGTTTGCTGCTGCTACAAAGAAATCTATCTATCTATCTATCTATCTATCGTGAAACTGGGGCATATGAACAATAAAGAAGATACCGGTTAAAATGTCATAATGTATACTCCGCTTTCACTTTATATAGTTTATACTTACTTATATACACTGTATATACTTTGCATTTAATTTTCTTAAATTGAATATGTCTTGCTCTGCTATTTTATTGTATTATATATATTGTAACCATGCTTGCTGCTGCTACAAACACATTTCCCTTTGGGCATGAATAAAGTATCTATCTATCTATCTATCTTTTTGTGTCTTTGGAACATTTGGTTGGTTGGTCTTTGTTTAAAAGGAGATGTTTGGTTTATCTGGTTGCTGTAATTCTGAAAGAGTGTAGTTCATTTAAAGCGTTGCCTTGCTGCAGGCCACTGTGTGAGCCACAGCCTTGGGGCTAATTCTGAGCTCAGAGTGTTAAAGTGTACTTTGCGTTAGGGGTTGAACTTAATTTCCTGCTGACCCACAAAAAAAAAGGCATTTGCATTTTGAAGTGGGTAGTGTTTTACGTTTCCTACAGATATTCACCAACAGAAAAGGCAACTATGGACTAGTTTTGTCATCCTTGGACTATTTAAGCCTCAATTATACTTCCAACACGTCAGTGGAGGGTGTGTTCCACACATACGCTGTAGCTCGCTATGATACCACTTTTAGAGAAGGTGCTGATACATCCAAGGAACATTGCATATAATGTAGAACTGGCTTTAGTGTGAGTCTTGGAGGCTGTCCTGGCCAAACTCAGCATTACTCATTACTGATGTGGTAAGGCAGGCAACAGGCAGCCTACGGCTAGGACGCAGGCAAAGGGGCAGAGGGTGGGAAGCTCACCTGGGCCTTTCTTCCTGGGTACATAGATACACCTGAGAGAGAAGCTGAAGCCAGCATTGTTAGCGGACTGATTTGGTTAGCTATGTCTAAAAGCATGATTTTAATACCAAAGTCATAGAAACATGACATCATCTTTTAAGTTTATCAGTCTTCATGTTTGGTGAGGGCTGTCAAGTTAGAGGGATTGCTTGAGACTTCTTAAGACTCACCTGCATGTTTCCAACTGGGGGAGGGGGCCGTGTGCCATCAGTGTAGAGAGGTAGAGCTACTTTTTCAATGCATGTTTTTAATGTAATTAATGTGTTTCTTTTTGATTTTAAACAAAGACATTATAGGAGTAACCTATAATGTTTGCATGGGTATTGAGTCATCTTAGTTTCTTGTACATTTTATTTGGTTTGTGAAGTGAGAGTGACTCCTAATTGACCTACAGATTTTGTGATTTTTAACTCTACACTTATCTCCCTGACATGGTTTACTTTCTTGATTGTGCACTTTTGATTGATGTATTTAACGTATAGTTTACTCCATCCGTCAATAAAACATATTTTCAGTTTACGCGGGGTGTAAGTGGTATACATTTATTGAGCCAGTCTGTAATAGTATACACTGTATTTCTGATGTCATGTAGGGCAGCATTATGTCAAATGTGCACTCATTCTTTGAACTAAAGGTGCCCCAACTCTATCTGGGAGTTCTTGTTTACTGTCTTTAACACATGACTTGGTTCTCCTAGCTAAAAACAGCTAAACCTCCGGTTATCACTAAATGGCTTAAAAAAAAAGATTTTTCCTCCATAACTGCGTGCCAATGAGTAAAACAAAAGCCTGGAAGGACACTTCAGAAAATAATAACTTACACTGTCCATGAGGAGTCTGTTTTAAGAGCAGACCGTGCTGGTTGGTGAGTTGAGCTTGTCTTCACACCTAAACAATTTGCACCCTCAAGTCAGCTGCAGTTTTACCTCAGGGCCCATTTCACCAACTCTTCCTCTATATTTATGAGGCGACACAACCTGAAGTCTCATCCTGAGCCATGAAGCAAAGTTCTAAAGTGCAGCGCTGCCTACAAAGTGTCGTTGCTCAAGAGCTTCTGACGCAGATCGCTTGCTGCGAGACGAGTTTTCACAGCGCTGCGTGACAGTATCTGACTTTAAAGTATCTCATACCGGATATAGTGGAACACACCTCCTTCCAGGGCTGTTGTGAATGTGTTGTGTGAGTGGGACAGCTGTAATGGAAAGGCACACACCTTTGCTACTGACTGATATTCAAACATTATATTTGAAGTCTAATCATCCTTAATTTAAATTACACTCGAAACACCGATAGTTGGAAAAGTTTGCCTCCAAATAAAAAAATTAGGGTTTTAACAGCATGTTGGATCCCTTTCGACATAAAGGAGCAGTGGTTCTACAGATACAGCCGCTCAGAGTTTCTTCTCTTTTGGGTGCCATCCTTGGAACCAGCTTAAACTTTCAGTTCGGGGGGCAGACACCACATTTAAGCATTGTCCTCCTGTTCATTTTCCTTCTCTTCGGACCCCGAATCCTCCTCATCAGTTGATTCTTCATCCTCATGATGTTCAGCATTGTCCTCCTGTTCATTATTTTCCCCAACATAGTTCAAATTAGCTCACAAGCCTCCTGTGCAGCAGAGCGCTTCTGCCTCCTCATTGTGCTGCCTGTCTCTCTCTAAAATGTGAAATGCCCCAACACCTGTGAGAAAAGACCTGCTTTTGTTTGTTGTTTTAACCATTTCTTGACCCCACACATCAAACATCCAAGATCCAAGATGTTTTGGAAAGCTTGGTGTGACACGTTGCCTCATTGCACCACTTTGTGCTGCAGGGTCTTTTTGACCCCAGAGGACAACATAAGTTGTTAAATTCAATAAATCCCCCATAATTCAATCAAATTACTTCAAATGTATTATAATCACGAAGAGCATAGTATCAAACAACCCCCATTATTTTCAGGACAACACGAAGGTTCCCTCCAGTTGATCCAGAATGCTGCAGCTCGTGTACTCACAGAAACTAAGAAAAGAGATCACATGACTCCTGTATTAGCTGCTCTGCACTGGCTCCCTGTAAAATCAAGAATCACATTTAAAATTCTTCTCCTCACCTACAAAGCCTTGATTGGTGATGCACCATCATATCTTAAGGAGCTTGTGGTACCATATTGCCCCACTAGAGAGCTGCGCTCACTAAATGCGGGGCTACTTGTTAAACTACCAGCAATATATAAAGTAATTTAAAAAAAGCTCCACCATTACCAGCTGCAACATTAAAGTGATGAACACCTGAATACATCAATAATTATAACTCAATTATATGATATATATTATTCTGAAATGGGCCATTCCCTACAAATACTTTTGGTATGTTTTGATGCTAATACTTGTGTACTTTAACCAAAGTAAGATTTTGAATGCAGGACTTTTACTTGTGAAAGAGGGTTTCTACACTGTAGTACTGCTACTTTTATTTAAGTAGAAGAGCTGAGTACTCGAGCCTGTTATTCTATGACAGATGTACAACCTCTTCACATTTTTGCTTTGTTCTTTCAATCTTATAATAAATATTCTATGGTGGTTGCCATGTTTGCTTGCTATTGTTGAAACCATGGAGTGTGCATGTTGTTTGGATGTGTTTACATGCCCATGAATATCCTTGTTTTAAGGCTTATTAATGTGTACTTGGAACACAGAGAACTGGGGTTATTTATCTCCCTGTGTCCATGATAAACTGTAGGCCTGTCTGGTCACTGCTGAGGCCTGGTGACATGCTATCTGTAGCCGCTGTAAACAAACCGGTGATGGAAGAAGAGAGCGATAGAAGCTGCAGCATTCATTCATCTACCTTTTTGAAACCTATACTGTACTATACTTTACTGCCGTGAGCGCATCCACTGTCTCTATCTCTTGCTCGACCACACACTTGCTACGATAAGCCTCGAGTCCATGTGGACACACGCTACACACTACACACATAGTGTGTCGTTATCTGAGCTGTTGTTTTATTTTATGTAACCGTTTGATGATGTTCATCCTCAATTAAAAACATAGATCTTTAAGTGCTCCAGTAAATGCGCATTTCTTTCTTAGTCTTCAGGTATTGGTCAGATTAGACTCTCTGCCGCCGCCACCCTCCAGGATGGTAAACGGGTCAAATGTAACAAATGCATCAAACAGCATTGATTATTTATCACCCAGGAGCATTAAAACCATGCCATTGTGTTGAGTTGAAACTTTCATAACTTTGTGTAACACTGTCCAAGACACGCTAAATTATTAGTGCCGAGGTGTAAATTTGGCAAAAACATAGGATACATCAAATTGTTTTTGTGTAAAAAATTCTATTCAATGAATTTTCTGCCCGTATTGTTTTTCTTGTCATGTTGTTTAATTCAATAACATAGAGCATCCATGGGCTGAATAGAACGTAGACTTTTTCCGTTGAAAAGACGACGTCGGAAAAGACTTTCAAAACATTTTTCACAAGTGAAAGTATTTTTAACAGACTATTTGAAGACGTTGATTGAACGTTCACATTTAGACCATATTTCACCAGGATTTTAGTGAATTTCTTTTCATTCTCCACATTGTGCTAATAAAAGTATATTGTCATTTTAGCAGCTTACTAAGAAACCGCATCCACATTTCTCAGTTGAAAGCCAACATTGCAAATCCCGGTGAAATATGGTCTTACCATGAACCTCTCAAAGTCTACAATTAGTCGGTGAAGAAACTTTCACTTTTATCTTTTAAAAATGCTCACAGTAAAATATGTAGCAATTAAATATGTAGTCATAGTGACACACGCAACAATAGATATAACATTACACATTTTCTTTGAATACAACCACAATGAAATTGAAAATACACAATGTCAACATTCATCTTTATTATTTAACAAACTCCTTGGTCAGAAATCTGCTCATGCAAAGTAAATTTGAACTTGCCTGTGTTCACTGTTTTTTTATTTATTAGCGGTTATCAAAACACCAAAGTTAATAATGTTTAATACAGTACACAATGCTACAAGCTAACATGCTAACGATACAAGCTAGCAGCCTCGCTTTTGTTGTTAGCAGCATGAAATAATACCATTGGACTAGTTATGCTTTGCATTATTGGAATAAAGTAGTTCAAGTACAAAGGGTGTAGTTAGCGTGAAGCCTAACGTTTATTTGGCCAGCTTGTTCACTTCTCTCCGCAAGTCCAGTGCCGAAGATCCAGACCACTGCCACATTCAAAGCAGTATTAGCTAAAGTAACTGCGCATGCGTGTGCCAGCAGTAAACACATACTCATATTTTACATGAATGTAGTGATATAATTGTATACTGCTCTCGTTATGATGTCCTGGGAGCTTCTCGTTGACAGCATACAGAGTCTATAGTTCCATATTATTACAGTTTATGTGAAACATTAAATGCTTTCAAATCACGTCTCCCACATTTCATCTACCAGTGTAATATATCTTTTGAGAAATACATTATCAGTAATCAATATCATCTTTCTGTCAACCTACAACTGAATAAAACATCAACATTTCATAACTTATTAAGGTTTTCTTTGTTGAAAAAGACAGCGATAATAGGTCTAAGACATTCAGACCGAATATCACCCAGTTTTCAACTAGAAATCAACGTTCAAATCCTGGTTGGTGCTCACATGGTAATCCGGAACCTCTTCTGCTGCTTTATGCATCAAAACAATCTGTATCAGAGTTTTTACAAAACACTTCAGCACATATTCATGACCTGATTATCATTGTATGAACATGACATGATGATAATCATGAAACGCATTCCCTGTGTGCACGTGCCCTCATACAGATAAAATAGGATACGATCAGCTGATGTCAGGAGCAGTAAACCGCGTTAGCTCCTCTGTTCACTGCTCCTCTTGGTGGATGGATAACCCTCCGCTACAGGTTTCCACATACGGCGCTGAGAGGCGTTACGAGTTGGCCACACAATGACATAATGAACGCGGTGCCGACTCTGGGATCTCATTTCTGTCAAGGACCCGGCAAAGTCCCAGCGTGGATCCTCCACTGATCTGCCTGCGCATTAAGTCTGCAAACATAAACACGAGTTAAAGATTGTTTTGATGCATAAAGCAAAAAAACATGTCAGTGTACTTTAAACAGGAAAGCGATTGGCAGAAAGATATGTCCCTGCAGGGATGCACATGTTTTACCCTTTGGCATGGTTTATTGTTAAGTTTTTCCCTCTTTACTTCTAAACGTAAAATTATGTTCCCCAGAGTGAATTGAAGGAGCTTTAACGTGTTGCTAAAAGAAAATGTCCCATTTCTAAAGGAACAGATATGTCCCTGAAGGGCTCCCACCTCTGTCAGACTACACCTTGTACCTTAAAGCGATAAAAGCATACTTTCATATTCAAAGAACATGAATATATAAATATAAATGAACATGCATAGAAAATGTGCTGTTTTTTGTGTGCCAAAGAGCAATCATTATTAATTTAACAACACACTGAAGTCAAACCCCATCATTACAATGAGAACTTAGTTATGTCTGCAGCTAATTACTGTCTTCAGGACTTTGCTGGAAAACGTCCAGTGCACAAAAGCCTGAGGTCATTTTTTTTGTGGGTGGGCCTAACGGGCCTGGGCCCGCCCACTTGTACAACTGGCCCATCCTAAACTTGGGGAATCTATCTATTTTCTTTACTTTATCTTTTATTTTACACAGCAAAGACAAAAAAAGGTTTCCCTTTCTAAAAAAGCAAAAGACAATATTTATTACGCAACTATCCAATCACAGCTGGCCATTCATGTGGTGTCATGGTAGTTGCACTATTATATTTTATTAAGAATAAATATAATCAAATCAAAGTATGGAAATTGTAAATAATTAATCACCTCCCTCTCTCTTTAAATAGTATTAAAATGTCAGTGTTCCAAGTGAATGGATGCGTTCTACACAATCCACAGAAAGATAATTGACATGACGGAGACAACGTTTCCCTTATACTCAGTTGTGCTGCCTGTGGTGAAAACCAACAGTCTCAGGTAAATAATAAGCTATCGGAGCATTGTAAATAAAAAATGTCATAATAAGCCATATGCACTAGTCACCTTCCACAGCATATTAGATATTTCTATACTGAGACTATTAGTTGTAAACTGTAAGAGGGTAGAGACAGGGGAACACAGGGTTTGAATACACAAAATCAAGGAAGAAATAAATAAATACCCAAAGTGGAGATAGGTTTTTCCCCACGTTTCCTGGATCATTTTGCAGTTAGGAGCTTTTGCACTTTGTCCATCGATTTGCCACATTTACCTGTCTGTCCAGCTCCAATCTGACTCTGGTGCAGTTTGCTCGTGATTTGAAAGCATTCTGTGATTCAAAGGTTAGTCCAAAACCTTTTAATATATGTGTCAGTATCCTCATGTCCTGGAAAAGCTCGACCGGCATCATAATTTCTTAGAATCATACTCGTAATTATATACATCATTTTTTCGGGTGGCACGTAACGCGTTAAAATATACAGTACATAATGCACTCTGAAGAGGTCATTTAATTTATTTATGTGAGATTAGGCTAGCACATTACACCCTGCCTGTCCATTTATAGAAGTTCACTGAGCCTCTCTGTCCCACTATAACCAGTCCACTCAGCTTCTCTGTCCCACTATAACCAGTTCACTCAGCCTCTGTCCCACTATAACCAGTTCACTCAGTTTCTCTGTCCCACTATAACCAGTCCACTCACCCTCTCTGTCCCACTATAACCAGTTCACTCAGCCTCTCTGTCCCACTATAACCAGTCCACTCACCCTCTCTGTCCCACTATAACCAGTCCACTCAGCTTCTCTGTCCCACTATAACCAGTCCACTCAGCCTCTCTGTCCCACTATAACCAGTTCACTCAGTTTCTCTGTCCCACTATAACCAGTCCACTCACCCTCTCTGTCCCACTGTAACCAGTCCACTCAGCCTCTCTGTCCCACTATAACCAGTTCACGCAGCCTCTCTGTCCCACTGTAACCAGTCTGCTCAGCCTCTCTGTCCCACTATAACCAGTCTGCTCAGCCTCTCTGTCCCACTATAACCAGTCCACTCAGCCTCTCTGTCCCACTATAACCAGTTCACTCAGCCTCACTGTCCCACTGTAACCAGTCTGCTCAGCCTCTCTGTCCCACTATAACCAGTTCACTCAGCCTCACTGTCCCACTGTAACCAGTCCGCTCAGCCTCTCTGTCCCACTGTAACCAGTCCGCTCAGCCTCTCTGTCCCACTGTAACCAGTCTGCTCAGCCTCTCTGTCCCACTATAACCAGTCTGCTCAGCCTCTCTGTCCCACTATAACCAGTCCGCTCAGCCTCTCTGTCCCACTATAACCAGTCTGCTCAGCCTCTCTGTCCCACTATAACCAGTCCGCTCAGTGTTCCATGTGACTAGAGGTACTCACACAGAAAACTGGAACCTCAGCCTGGACCTGGATATGAAATGGGAGACTCTGAGTTATGTATCCTGAGCGTGTGATGCTGAAATCAATGTGATTGGCTGAACCCCATTACTGAAGCTTCGGGGCATAGACCTTACTATACACTGTTTATTCCACCCCTGGGTGCAGGTTCAACACTCAGGACCAATAGCTTACTTATACTCAGAGTATGTGCATGTCCTGTATAGATGAACACAGTGAGGTCTGGTGAATCTGTCTTTGCAGCTGAATCGACCTACATTAATGTGTGCCGATTATACAGTAACTTTCTGACCAGACCTCAGCCTCTAGAATCAATTAAAATATTCATACTGAGTATTGACTCAGTGTAAATTGGACTCTGGGCTGACTAACAGTGCCATATGGACTGGACAGATGTAGGTGCCCCCACCAAGGGACAAGATGAGCTATTTATATGTTACCCGCTCCCTCACTCTAAACTTCCTGGCTGTGGGTTGTGTAATCCGGGCTTTAGCAGAGATAACATGAAGGAGAGAGAAATCCACTCAGGTAAATTATTCAACCCGAGGCTTGCATCTTATGGAGGAAGCTGGAAGTCGGCGGCGCGCGGCCCCAACAAACAGCTTAAAAAAAAACTGGGGTAATGTTTGTTAAGATCAAAGTGACACAAGCCAAATTATAATTGATGACACTGAAGGCGTTGACGTCGCTCTGCTTAATGATCAAAGACAGACTAACAAGCAGCGCAATCAGTCAGGAGCGGCTGCCTCGGCAGAGCTGTTCCAGCAGGCTGGGCCGAGGCGATACAGGCCGGCATTCAGGGGCCCTGCACACATCCAGGCCCCCGCTTTAAACCTGCCGATACAAGAGATCAAATGGAACTGCATAGACGCGTGGAGAACGGAACATGACAGTTAGAAAAGTGCAAAGTACTCGGACATAAAACTAGAGGTCCGTTCACACCAAAAGCTCGCCGGACTATTTGTGGTTATTCACATCATTCGCTTCATTCATAGACACGCCGGAGTGGAAGAGTGGCTTATCTCCATAGAATAAGTTATCATTTCCGCCATAGAAGACATATAATCACTATTTATGCATGCACATGTTGTGGAAGTCCCTCAAACGTCGGACCATCAGACGCCCTACTGTCTGGGTTCATAATGTCATCCTTAGGCTCCTCCAGGAACTGCGTCTGGATGACTGCAGCGTCCAGCGCTACTTCAGGTTGGCCAGCAGCTAGTTTGATTCAACAATGGGAGGGCGTCAGTGGTAACAGGGGCGGAGCATCTCAAAGCTGATTGGCTCAACAGTAATTTCTCGCGTTGCGCTATTCGCGCTGCACCAATCGCGTTATTCGCAAACGCACCCCACACATGACGAATGCCTGTACTTTTCATGAGCGACGGCCAAGTGATTCTTGGGGACTCGCCACGTCCTACCTACGTGAGGTCGGCTTTTCTGCTGTTGCCCTTCAAAATACAGATCTAGCTCAACATTGAGCATGAATTGAGAGTGGCCGCTTCAACCCCGTTTTAAAAAGATTTGTAGTCATTTCGTTTAGTTTTGCAAAGGTTGCACGTTGTTGTTGTTTTGACAAGATATGCAGTGTAAAACTCATTAAAAGTCTTTATTGTCAAATATTTGAACTTGTCTTGTTTAGTTTTTCACAGGTTGCACTTTATTGTTATTATCTTTACAAAATATATTCAGTGCAAAACAGGTTAATTGCAGTCACAGCAATTTTTTTTTTGCACAGATGTTTCCATTGTTCTAATTGCACATTTTATTGTTTTTTGTCTGATGTAGCAATCTGGTTTACTTGAAAGTAATTTAAATTTTTAAAATTCTATTATTTGAAAAAGCACAAATGGAGGAGTCACAAAACGTTATTTCGATAAAAATTCAGCATGGACCATTTGTTCCAATTTTGCTGGGGCGGTGGGGCACGAAAATGTTTCTTTCTCCAAAGTGTGGGGGGGGGGTGACAGAAAAGGTTTGAGAACCACTGCGCTAAACTAAGGCGGTGAACATTGTAAACATTATATCTGCTAAACATAAACAGTGTGTCATTGTGTATATTGTCATTTTAGCATTAATGAAAGTAATATAGTAATATCTCAAGTAACGCAGCAAATTACTTTTAATATCGAGGAATACGAACGGTAATAAATACTTTTTAGTACCGTATTTTCCGCACTATAAGGCGCACTTAAAAGCCTTTAATTTTCTCAAAAAACGACAGTGCGCCTTATAATCCGGAGCGCCTTATATATGAATTAATTCTGGTTGTGCTTACTGACCTCGAAGCGATTTTATGTGGTACACGGCGCTCTGTCAAAATGTTTTAGTACGACTTTGGTAAACTACAAAGCTGCACCGCTTGCAGCATTACGGCTACCGTAGTCAGGAGCGTCGCGGAGTAATACATACTGTGCTTCGCCATAATATTACAGTGTGTGTGTGTATAAGGACCCCAAAATGACACCTGTCAAGAGACACGCTTACAACGCGGACTTCAAACTCAAGGCTATCAGTCACGCAGTAGAACATGAGAATAGAGCAGCTGAGAGAGAATTCAACATGAATGAATCAATGGTACGGAAGTGGAGGAAGCAAGAAGATGACCTGTAGAGTAAAGAAGACCACACAGAGTTACGCTAACGTTTGATTTAGCGGTATCAGACTGTTTTTACGTGTTACAACTGAACAAGGTTGGGAGTTATTGTGAATATACGCTCATTAACGTTTGAACAATGTTGAGAGTTATTGTGAACACGTTTAATAAAGTTTGACTGACTGACTGTTTTGTTTTCGCTTAATGCGCCTTAAAGTCGGGTGCGCTTTATATATGAAAAAAGATTGAAAATAGACCATTCATTTGACTTTTAATCCAGTGCGCCCTGTAGTGCGGAAAATACGGTAATAACTAAAGCCATTTACTAACTTGCAGCCGCCTTGCAGTCGTTGCAGGAAAGCTGCATTTGCAGTTCCGTGTGAAATCTTTACATGCAGCGTATCATTCATCCATATTACATTGAGATTGTTTCATAACCAGTTCAGAGTTAGTGAAAAATCACCATACATCAGTCACAGTCTTCTCGCCCCCAAGTCACTCCGACGACAACAAGAACCTGATGTCATATTTACATACCACAGATCCTCTCTCGCCATAACCAGGCACTAGACAGCTCTCTGAGCTTATATCTACTTGCCCTGCACTGAGCCTATCACCCCCCCCCCCCCCCCCCCCCCCCCCCCCCCTCCCCCCGGGCATGATGTTCAGGATTGGATCAGAAAGCTCATTAGCTCAGTCACTACCTTGACAATACAGCATGTTCATAGTTTGTTAAAATATTAAGATGTATTCATCACCATTAACATGTGTTTTCTAACTGCACACCATTCTGTTAATGAGGTTGTGCTTCTGCACTGATCATCTGACTGTACGTGTTTCTTGACCTGTGGCATCTGAGGGATTACTTTGGAGACTACAATACTATTACTGCTTTGGTTTAGGTTTCCTCCCACTTCACAAGGACATGCAGACCTCATGCAGACCGCCCAATGCATGCTGGGAAATATGTTCAGCTCTCTGGAATAAGGAGTAAACAGCTCAGCCCATGGAAAATTAATAAATATTCTTGGTTTGA